>NW_022196893.1:23543228-23554327 GCF_008632895.1 Mastomys coucha
ACCAAAAAAAAAAATAAAATAAAATAAAAAAAAAAAATACATAGGCATGTATCACATATTTATAAGTAAAAAAAATAGATGAAATAGTTCTCTCAACTAGTTACTATCCCACCATGATTAGCATACTATATTTCTACTGAAAATTCTGTTTCAATGATTTATTTATTTAATTATTTAAGGTTAGCAGAATACCCATGTATAACAATAAATACTTGTTGAATGAACAACTGAGTTTAACTAATTGTTTTTAATTAGTAGCTCTTGGATCATTACCTTGGTGTTTCTCGGAACTGACAAAGTTATCTGTTTTATTTTACTTTGTAATTTTGTTCTCACTGATTTGTGAATAGTTTATATGTTACACCTATGGATGCAGCGAGGTAGGTTTATCATTAGAGACAGGAAAGGAAACGCAGTATACTTTATTTGCATACTGCTAATTAATATTACAAATGAGTATTCTGTACTGCCAAGGCATGACAAAATTATGAGATACATTTTCAGTCAAATGAGGTCTGGATCCCAGGTACCACACTGATCATCATGGCCTGCCAGTGAACTTTTGTTAGCTGTAATGACAATACGTCTCCAGTTGTCATGTTACTACTGGCCGTGTTAGTGTTCTGTAGAACATATAGAGACATAAAATGTATACACGCATGGTGTTCTCTCTCTGTGTGGACCTTGTGTACCTAAGTGAGATTTCTGTGTCAATGTGACATCTACCAATGACGTTTACAGAATGATGTGGTCCCCAGGCTTCTCAGCATCTCCCTTTTGTCACCTGTACACAGCCCGCTTTTATCAAGTGTTGATCTCCTGATTGCCTTTGTTCAACCTTCCTCTTTGTTGGTGAAAAACTGGCAATGTGGGCTCAATGCTGGGTTTTGGTAATTTGCTTTGGTTCCATTTAACTTAAACAAATCTTTAAGCCCTGTTACTTCTCTCCTAAAGTGCCCCCAAGTCTGTGGAATCCATACCTCTCACCGTCTGCACGCACGTTGTATTCTTAGCAGACATACTGCTATGAATATTTTATACAACTTCTAAAATTAGTTCCATATTTCTGAGTGCCCCCCCCCAAACTGACAACTTCATCTTCCTTGCCTCGCCCCAGCAGTTAAAAAGACTAGCGTCAATTTCATATCCCGCTTGTTGAACTTTTGAATAAGCTAGCCAACAAATCCCTTCCAAGCCATTGAGAAGGTGATAAGACTCTTGGGACCCCCTGTAGGATGGCTTATATGAGAAACAATTACTTCAGGAATCAATCCTATCAATAACACCAAGAGAGGCAGGGGCTAGTAACTCTATATTACAGGAAGTTGGGCCTGCCTCTCTCAAATTGTGGAGCTGAAATCTGAGCACAAGGCTCTTGCATTTTGTACCCTATGTTTTCCCCTCTGCTTTGACTGTATTGAGAGGTTCTGCAAGCTCTGAAAAGTGTAGAACAATGTTTAACACATAAAGCTGCTCTTTCAAGTTTCCTTTATGTAAAAATAGATATTTATTGCTTGATTAGCAAGCAGTGCAACCTACTTATCCTGTGTTTGTTTGCTATGGCCTTGCCATGTTAACCCAGTTAGAGACACAGTTCCTCTGAGAGCATGGATTGCTGAGATGGGCAAGAGCTTTCTTTGCAAAGATTGGAGTTCAGTGACTCTCTGCGATCACCACGCGCACGTGCTTAGTCTGCTCATATAAAACTCTTCCTGCTCGCCTCAGCTTTACTCGCCTTCTTTCAAAAAATACTGCTTATGGCTCTATAAGCAAATGACCTGATAAAAACAAGGGTGGGTGAACGTTGATAGCTCTCATTCTCCCGTTCCTAAATGCTCCTTCGACTATAATAGCTAATGTTGCTGTGTCCCTCCGTACAGATTCAAGAGTCCCTCAATGTCAGTGTGACCTGTTACTGAGCCACCATAAGCTGTTTATTTCATAGTAATTATAACTTGTTTAAACTTGTGTACTCAGAGGCGTTGTCTTTGAGTCTCAATCGTGCTAAATTATACTGAAATAACCATCCTCAAATCCTTTTCAGCTTAATGTAGTAAAGGTACCCTTCCCTTCATGAAGAATTAGATCCGTGGCTATGAGCTCCTATGATTGACTTTTGTCAAAGACAACGGGAAGCGGTCTAGGCTGTCTGTTGCATGTGGCTCGGTTACACTGGTTCAACTTACTCGTGAACGTGCGGTGAGCAGCAAGAAGTGGAGAGCGGCCTTTAGAGCCCGGCAGCACTCTTGGTCAGGACTTCCTCCCGCATCTGCTGGCTGGAACATTTCACATCGGGGCACCCAAAGATGAGAAAATTGGCAATCACGGTGCTCGAGGCCTAGGAAAATAAAATAACATTAACACAGCACACAGACCCTGCCATGGAGGAAAAGTGTATGGACAAAAAGTGCATTTCTAATACACTTCTAAAATCAATTATGAGGGAAAATATAGGATGAGGTATAAACTTTTAGACCCCACCATACAGGGGGATAACCTGGCTTCATTTTTAGTACATAAAACTTAAGGTTGATCCCAGCACAATTAAAAAAGCCAACCTTCCTGGATGAGCATGAAGCACATTGGTAGGCTAACAGCTGCTCATTACTTACCACGCATGGTTTAAAGTGCAACCCTTGCGAAAATAAAATAAAATAAAGCTAAATGTTGACTTGGAGAAAGAAATGGTTATTTAAAATATATATATATATATGTGTGTGTGTGTGTGTGTGTGTGTGTGTAATTTTGCATTATATTCCTTCCATCTATAATAATTGTATTCTGGTTACACAAATTCTTTTTTTTAAAAAAAAAACTTTTATTGCATTATGATGAGAAAAGTTACATGATTTCAATTTATCTGAATTTGCTAACATTTAAGAACATATTTTAATTAAATAGAATTGTATCACATTCTTGTTTCCCTTTTGTACCACCACTCCTCCCAGAGACCCCCCCTTCAATACCTATGATATCTTTTTTGTCTTATTCTTTAAAATTTATAAAATATTATAACAATAAAAATAAGTATTATAAAAGTTGTTTGATATAAAACAACAATCAACACAGATTCTTTTCATTGGTTCAGGAAGGGACTTTAAATATGATTCTGTTTCCACCTACGCACCTCTGACAACAAGGCGCTCAGTCTTAGAACTACTGCCACGAATACCAGAAAACAGGTCCATAGTCGCACCTGGGTCAGAGGACAAAGCCTTCATATGAATAAACATCTAGAAAGCATTCATCAGGAGACAGACAAATAATATGAACTTAATTGAATTCAGTCAATAGCGATAGTGGATTTTTAATGAGTTTTCTCTAACTTCTTAATGCCTATCAAAATATAATGGCTTTTGTTATTTCTGAGCAGATTTCCCATGATGCACTACAAGGAGCAGAGAGTAGTGATGATAGTCCTACTGAGGGACCTGAAGTCATAGAAAAGCAGCACCAGAACTGTGACCAAAGGAGGCATGCCCAGGAAAGCATGGTTTCGGCTAGAATCCTTAAATATGGAGTTATTCCATCCAATGGGTTTAATCAATCAAGCTTCTGGATTGATTTGAGGTAGGCCAGGTTTCTAGTGACTAATTCCAGTTGACCAAATATCTCCAAGAAGAATCCATATGTTCAGAATGCAAGTTGATCTCTTTCTCCTTGCCTAACACTAATACTTAGAACTTGGACTAGTCATGGCCCTCCTAGTGAGTGGAGGTCTTTGATGCTGATCCTGTAACCACATTCCAGACTGCCCTAAAGGCCTGGTCATCTGTTCATCACACAGGTGCAACCTGTAAATGCCACAAAGAGGCAGAGACTCTCATCTGAGGGCAGCTCTACCATTCCATTTGTGATGCCCAGGACTAAAGAAGCTATGGAAAATGAACCAACATCTATAGCTTTCTTCCCTGAGGAAGATAAGATGTCTTACTAGAAAAAGAATCAAGTCCTAGAACCAAGTTAATTCAGAGTTAAATATCAACTTTATCAGCTATGTAGCTTCAACTGAATTATATAATACTCTGAGCCTGAAACTCCTCTTATATAAAAATGACCACCTACCCATATATTATAAAATGTGTATGAGATTTAAAATACTTCACTTCATAAAGACAGCTGACTTTTCAAATTAGGAAAAAATAAAAAGAGCCAATGGCTTTAACAATCATTTGAATAGATACACCAGGAATTGCCTTGATATGAGTATTGAACAGATTGTATTTGTTTTAATGCCTCCAGGGGAAAATTGAAGGAAGAAGACATCTCTCTGAATTTTCTGTGAGGACTGGATAGCTCAGGAACCCAGTTATTACTGGGTTGGTGTACCCAGTGCTTCCCGATGATTCAATACTCACCTCTAGTTGACTACTACCTCTCTGGAGGCCCGCAGAAGGCATGGTAGAAAGGGATGCTCAGCAAAGACTAGGAGACACAGAGCATCTGTACCTTACCCAGGTTGCACTTTGTACAATCACTGAGCCCTTCCCCACTCCTTCCTGGCTGCCACTCAGTGCCACAGCAGTTGTCCCTTACCTGAGAGAAATCAATCTAGCCCCTTCCTAAGGAAATGGTACAATGACAGTTAACATCTATACTTGTTACTTTAATATCTTCATAAGAATTATAAACTGTAAAATCTTATTTAAAATGTATTGAGTACTTACAGAGCAGGTACCATATAATGTTCTAAAAAACCTCCTTGGAGTAGGTTGTGATGCACCCAATTCACAGAGAAAAAAATGGAGGCACTTCAGCATATCTTAGTATGCAATTTGTTCAAAAGCAATTGTCCTAGTTTTTGTTTTTCCTTTTTTATTTTATTTTATGTATGTGGGTGTTTTGCCTGTGTAAATGTTTATATGCTCCATATATGCAGTGCTTATGGAAGTCAGAAGAGGGTGTTGAATACCCTGGAACTTGAGTTATAGTAGGTTGTGAGACTCTGCATAAGTTGTCATGTGGGTGCTGGGAATAGACCCCAAATCCTCTGGAAAAACAGCCAGAGTTCTTAACCTCTGAGCTGTCTTTCTAGCCCAACGTTGTAAATGTTTTTAAAAGGAAGTGTGAAGTCATCTAAATAACATCAAAGTCTAAAACAACAACTATTACTATTACAAAAACAACAAACTACCACCACCACCACCACCACCACCACTACTACTACTAACTACTACTACTACTACTAACTACTACTACTACTACTACTACTAACTACTACTACTACTACTACTACTACTACTAAGCACTAGTTCTGATGATGATGATGATGATGATGATGATGATGATGATGATGTGGCACATATTTGGGGCCAGAATGTGTGTGAAGTTAGACACCCAGTCACAATAATTGAGGCAGCGCTAATGTGCTGATTTGTAGTGAGGGCCATTTTCCAAGAAGACTGAGGTTAAGTTTGAAGATGTCAGGTTCAGGAATCACAGCAGATGAGTTATTTCATCAGATCCTCCAGGTAGAGAAACTTTAAAACCCAAAGCCAGAACTGGAAAGCTCATCTCTGGGCTCTGTATCCCCTCACCTACCTTGTTCTGTCATCTCCTACATTTACTTGATGTCATGTATGTAAATGATCAGATAGGAGACAAAGCAGATAGGGCAAACAAGAAGGCTGATCCTCACACCCGTCGCCCTGTGTCCTGCCTGCAGCTTTTCTGATTGTATTTTTAATCTTTATACAATGGCTATCTTTTAATGTGCCCACTCACTACATTTTACTGCATCAACACTGACATGCGTGTATGCCATGACCGACGTTATGATGATCAAGTAAGTGCAAAGGGTTCAGCAAGGAGAAAGAACGTATCTGCATCACCTAGGAACTCAGTATCTAGACTCTACGAGGCCTGAAATTGGAAGGGAGCTCAATGATAAGGAAGCTTGGAGGGGTTGGCTCATAGGCAAGAAAGAATCAGAAGAATAAGAAGGCAACAGTGGCTCGTTAGACCTTTAATACCTCTAACTGCTGCTGTGCGTGGACACAGAGCCTTATGGAAAAGAGATGGCTGGAGCCTGAAAGACTGGCTCCTGAGGAGAAGGAAGAAGAAAAGGAGGGACCGAGCAGTTCAGATTGACAATGACCAGTCCTTCATGTAGAGCAGGAGGCAGGAAGGCAGATTCCAACCCTCACTCAGTCACAGAGTGAGGCCGTGTTTTCACATAGAGCTTGACGAAGAGCCACAGTTATGGGGAAGGTGGTTGCAAGCATTGCTGACTACATAATTAGTAGGTTGTACACAGTCTCAGTAGAAATATCAGCTAATACATGGATCAGTCTGAAGCTCAAGAGAATTAAAATCCGGCATTTTTTTTTTTTTTGAGAAAGGTCTCACTATGTAGCCCCAGGTGGCCTGTAGCTTACTATATAGACCAAGTAGGACTATAACTCACAGAGATCCTCCTGCCTCTGCCTCCCAAGTACTGGGATTAAAGACATGGACCACCATTTCTAGCCCTAAATAGAAATTTAAATTTGTTATTTACTAGCAAATTTCCCATTTTTCTTAAAACCTCCAAATTTACCTACCTTAAGTAACTACATTTTGTTGTCCCTCAATATAGACATATACTCCAAATTCCCAAGTATTTCCTACCATAAAGTACTAAACAGGAAAGCACTATTCAGCCATTGGCATATATTAAGTACAGCAATATCCCACAGGCAGCCGAGTGGAGTGAAGTTGGGAAATTGCTTAGGCTTTATTCAATCTATTTTATGCAGTCATGCTTGAGGACGCAACATGGATCCTGGGAGTTAATTTTAGACTACACTTCTGGCCCTCGGGGAAATTTTCATATCGCAACATGCTCCAAGCATCACCAGAGTTTTTTCTCCTCAGCATCTACAGATGTGTTAGAATGAGAACTCTGCCCAAGAGACAAGCTGTGCAAGGTACTGGTGAGCTAGTCAAACCAGTCTGATTGCCTGAACCTGAATCCTGGCTCCTTACTTACTATTCACATGACCACACACTCGTGTCAAGAGGATTAGCTACCTCAAAGCATTTATATGAGAAAATTTGTGAGAGCAAGGAGAATTCAAGCAATAGAGTACTAAATCAATATTAGCCCGTATTTTCAAACTGGTCTGTTCAGTAATTACCCCTGTACTTTACTCAAGGTACTATTACTCAAAGTACTATGCAATAAATACTAGTTGAATAAAGGTAATCACTGAGCATTTCCTGGAACTTCTTTATAAATGTAAAATCAGTGATGATACTTCTCAGGATAAACTCTTTGCTGAAGAGTGCAGCATTGTCAAGAGATAATACTTGGCCTCTAACCAGTTCAGGAAAACAAGTACTAAGCTGGGCTAGACAGGCAGCTAATATATCCCTTCAAGAAGAGCGGTTGGGTTAGCTGTTCAATGAGTACATGACTTGCCTCATGTTGTCTCGGTTTCTGGTGCACTTGTGTTCACAATATTTGCTTATTATGCATGAGAGGAACAAAGCAGGCAACAGAGCTACTACTGTGACTGAAAATGGGTCCTTCCCATGACACTGTATTATACAAAGAGCCAGTAAACAAAACACAGAAATATAAACAGCAAGGATTCAGTAGCAAACGAGGTGATCGAAATGACAGTAACAGCTCAACAGGTAAATGTGAAGTGATGTAAGGGGAACCTCTGTTTATAATTAGAAAACATCACAAATGTATTTTTGAAGTCTAAATTGGATATCATCATTATCCTTATTCTATTGGCTGCTATGATAGAGATAGATAAATGTGTATTAGGTACAGTATATGCCAAATAAGCATAATGCATATCATTTATCTCTTACAACAACCACTGGCAAATGATATACATGTTTTAGAATAAGAAACATAGGAAAAACCATACTAATGGTAACCTAATGGGAATTCCTCTCACATTCCATCAGTAGAAACTGAAACAACACAAGGCGCGTTGACTGTAGAACCCATGGGCGTCCACGTGGACAGAGTCCTTCATAGCTCAAGAGCGCATGCTCATGCCTGCCCCTGTACTCAATCCTCACAACCACTTTAAATATTTAATTGGAATTTAAATATTATCTCGGAATGTGCATGTTGTATGAAAATACACAGGTAGTAATTACAAGGTTCAATTGGGAACTTACTGGTTCCCTTCGCAGTCTGTCTAGTAATGAGTCCACTCCCAGAGAGGTGGAGGCTGACGGAGCCCACTAATGACAGTGAGCACTGGCTGTAGGGACAAACTGACAATGGCCAACAGGTGAGCGCAGTGGGGAAAGGTTCAGTCTGCTGATGTCTCAGCCTTCAGCTGGGTTAGTGGACGACACATGGGAACTGTCATTGCCACAGCTTTCAAAACTCATGGTCATGGTCAATATCTCAGTGTTGTGACCAACACTACATTAAAGCCAAGTGCAGGGCTCTAAGGGACTCCTGGAGCTGGGAATTTTAGTATCAAATGATCTCTTCCTTCATGAATCTGGGACGATGACTGACGTATTTTACCTCTGAGATGTTGTGTAAGTGAAATGCAGCTTCCAAACCCTCCCAGCCATTCTCCATCAGACCGTAAGTGTTCATAAAATATATATGTAATAAATACATGAGTAACTATCACTTGGGCAAGAATGCTCATTTAAAGGAGGAAACACTTTTTCATGCAAGTCCACCAGAAACTTCTAAAGCACATGTGATCAGACTCTATTCATTCGTAGATATTTTTAAAGGCTCTAGAATTTATGTTTATAGAATCAAATTAAATATATTTTATGCTCATGATTCTTCAGTTCTTTAATGGTTTCAAAAAATAGTCCAATGGGAGGAATATCACCTGTCGATTAGGCATTATAATGCAAACCTAAATGTATACCTCTTTGCCAAATCCACATATGTCATCTTCCAATTCCATGTATTTATTCACTATGCATTGATTGAAAACCCAGAGTGTGAAAGGTATCCTGGTAAGAGTTTAAGAGCTTAAAGGACAATCATATATTATGGCTGCCATCATATATGTATGGTCCAGTAGGAGAAATAAAACAGGAATATTTATAGATGTGGTATGTGCTATCGTATTATGGCTGTGGACAAAATATATCGGGAACTTAAAATTGAAGATACTAGTTGATGAGGTCCCAGAGGAGACAGCAACAGACCTTGCCTAGGGTTTCAGTAGTTTATTTCAAAGAATGTACAGAAGCAATTAGCATCTGGGACAAAGAGGAGGTGATGTAGACTATACACTGAGGTGCAGCCTGCCTGAAACCCAAAGAAAGAAGTGACTTTCAAGTGCACAGTTAGGCCAGCACTGAACACTCCTGGATCTCGAGTTCTGCGCTCTAAAGCCAGCAAAGGTCCTGGCACACCTGGATAAGTTGCAGATCCCAGTGGTCATTCAGACGTGGTGCCAAAACACAGATTGCTCTGGGGGGTTACCTAATTAAATTCACTCCTGACCTATAAAAATCACTTCAGTACTCTAATGGAGAATGTGTGCCTTTTTAAACCATGGGCCACCTGGTTATTCCAGGTTAAATCTTGGCAGTTCTTCTTCCCTCCTTTTTTAATGTCAGGACTTTGGAGTTCTATCTTCTATTTCCTCTGTCGTCAGAAGAAGACAGATCAGTAAAACTCTAACTTCCTGTAAACGAGACAGCTCAGCAGCTAGCTATTTAGGCTAGCTATTTAATTCAACCACCGAGATTGTAACCGGAGCAGTGAATCGGGATCTCTTTACTCAAGTTGACCTTGAACAAGGCACAGTACCTCTGTGTTCCGGGTTCTCTGTGCCTGTGGAAGATCATAAGATGAGTGAACTTTAGAAACTGTATGTGTTTATAAAGTATTACTTTTAAGGATGAGAACTAGAATGGAAAAGTATAGCTCAAATGTTAATATATGAAAAGGCTTACATTTGGCAATGATGGAGAGAAAGACCAACCTCATCAGCAAAGAAATAGTGCTTCAACATAAAGTTAACAGCCAGGTTATCTACTGCGTATGGCAGCCGTGAGAGACTCAGGGGACCGTAGACTCAGAACAGCCACATGTGGCCCTTACTTCTCTTAGTAAGGACTGAAAACAGGGGGGCAGTTACCCCTCTTTGTCCATAAATGGTACATTCTGAGACCCCTAGTAGATACCTAAAACTTCTGTTGGTATGCATTATATTTATGCCTCTATCCAAACTATGGCACAGTTTAACTTATAATTTGGGCACAGTAAAAGAGTCATAACTAGAAAACATGACAGTTATAAAATTACACCATAAGCAAAGCTTCGAGAATGTTCTCTCTCAGAATGTCTTAACATTGCACGTTTGCCTCTGAAAGCATTTGTAGCTTCCCTCTGGCATATCTAAATTGTCAGCCTCACACACATTGGGCCATGGGAATGCCTGTAGATAAATTAAAGGCTGCTTGCCCCAAGTGACACAGTACTGCACAACTGGTCTGAGCAGGAAACAGTGACTAATTGAGGAGTGGTCATGTGGATGCACTGGAAAAACCAACTCATTGCCCAAGCCTGACAAAGGGAAAAGGCATAGGCCTTCACTGCACCATCCAGGAACATTTATCTCATTTATCCAGGAACTTGATACTTAGGTTTTGGGGCTTCAGTTGACCCAAAGCCAGCAAACCAAAGAAGGTAGAACCAAACACAGGAAGACTAGATATGAGGAGATTGTGTGTCGTGAGAAGATAGTCATTGACAGATTCTTGGTGAGTTGGTTTTCAAAACATATCACTGTGAAAATGAAAAACTAAAGAGCTAAAGTCCATCTGGTGACTAATTGCCTGGTAAGGCCACTACCGAGGTCAGAAGCTGTGACATTCCTAGCCCTGTTGTAACTCTCTGGTGTCCCTGCCTGGTTATGTAATCCTTCCTTAAAAACATCCCAACTACCAGGACTTGTTGGCACTCATTTTCTTAATTGTGTTTATAATTTTGTATAGCATTACTATTAAAGTCTCTCTTGATTACTAGTCTCTCTCTCTCTATGTCTGTCCCTAACTCTCTCTTTCTGTCTCTCTGTCTATCTGTGTCTTTCTTCTCTCCCCTCCCATCCCTTCTCCTCTCCTCTCCTCTCCTCTCCCCTCCCCTCCCCTCCCCTCCTCTC
>NW_022196893.1:23554386-23567571 GCF_008632895.1 Mastomys coucha
CCTCTCTTCCCCTCCCCTCCCCTCCCCTCCTCTCCTCTCCTCTCCTCTCCTCTCCTCTTCTCTTCTCTTCTCTCCTCTTCTCTTCTCTTTTCTCTTCTCTTTCATGTCCATCCACACAAAACTATCAGCAGTGTCAATCTGGTAATTACTTATTCCTGGTGTGGTTTAATATGTGCTTCTCTGTTCTCTGAACTGGTTATGAACTGCTTGCCTTTGGAAAGCCTTTGAGTGGCATCATTTTCTCCTATCAAGTGACATAAAATATCCACTTATCTCTGATATGTGTGAGAGTATGTGTCACATTGGCAGCCAATAATTCACAGTCCCTAGCCTGGATGATTGGCTGAATGACTGAAGGCTCCTGGCATGGGAACAACCTATACTCTGTCTTCACTAGTTACTCAGTAGAATTCCATAAAGAGACAGCCTTTCTCAGCTCTCCCTTGGCTATTCAGTGATTTAAGTTATGTAAGGTGAACATGAAAATTGTTGATGCCTTCATTGCCCTTCCAGCTTAAGGTTTGACATTTAAATTAGATCTTGATGGACACATGTCCCATGTGGAATGACGTGTGTGGGGAGCAGTAATTACAAGTTAAAAAGCAATGAAATGAAACAACCCTATCTTGAGATGTACCATTCCCATCTCTATGTTCTCACAGAGAATATTTAGAAAGGTACTCACTCCTTATTAACACTCCCCAAAACTGTATCTAATGGATTTGGGTTTTGGAAATATTTCAGATTAATGGTATTTTTCTCCATTTCCCATTTTATGCAATTTTCTCATACAAGATAAACTGCTTAGTCACTAAGAAATCTGACCTTCATATTCCAATGAAATTTGGAAGAGCCTGGAATCATGGGTCCTTTGTTCAAAACACCCTCTAATTCTTTGGGATGAGCCCATTAGCAGCAGAGGTTGGAATCTTTCCAGGGTAAATGGGCCAAGGGCAGCATTTGATAAATGACTGGAGAAGCCACACTTGTTCCCTCGGTTGGAAACAAAAGAACCGAGAGCTGGTAATGAATGAACACCAGGGCCAGAGCAGCTGCAGAGCTGGACAAACGGCCAGTGGAAACTGCTTACCTCGCTGGAAGGCTCACTCTACTCGGTAATTAAGAAGACATTCTTAAAGCTTTGATTGTTTATTTTTTTATTAAAAAGTCAACTCTAAGACATGGTGAGAGCTGCAAATGAGTAGCAGCTTAGTTAGTTCCTTACCCAGCTTTCAAAACCTTCACAAAGCAGTTTAGTCAGCGCTGACGAGCTTTATTTACCCCGAGATAAATAAACTAGCCATCCTTGCCATATTGTACTCTAATTCCTTGACCCAGGTATTTGCCTGCAGAATATCAATGCCCAAGACTCCATCATGCACTTACAACTCAGCCTAGGAACTTCCAAATGCAATCAGTGTGTGCTTGAGAGAGGTGAGCTCTAACATCTTCACACCTGATAACATCCAATATACCGATTCTTCTACACTTAGAAAATTTCTGTTTGTGGCCATTGATTTTCATAGAATTCCTTGTGACTGCTTCTCTGAATACACTTGTTCCATAAGAAAAAAAAAAAAAGGTTCTAATTAATGTCTCCTACAAGTGGTTTCTAATTTGCAGGATGTCCTGGTGGACTTTGTTCACATGAGTATCACCGATTATCATGCCACTTTCAGGAAGGTCCCTGGTCTTGGCTTCCATCCAGGCTGTTAGGTGAAATTAGGCTCGGAAAATCTGATTATTACCTCCCCAGGGAAATGGCCAACAATAACTGCTCATCTCAGGCTACTTGCTAGAGTTGAGGTGTTGCTACTCACAAAGCCAATTTGTTAACAATTAGTATTCATTTGATTTATTTCCTGTTATCGATTCTAATCATTTCACAAAACACTTTTGGGAAATTGGACTCCAAAAAGTATGTATAAGGAAATGTTTAGCAATTAAACATCTTCAAAATCTACTGTGATTCCTAGCAAAAGTCACAAGTATACAAGTAATTATTTTTGTTTTTAAATTCTCCTGCTACCCTGTCCAGTGTTCAATGTACTGGACAAGCACATACTTCTTAATTATCAGAGTTTTTGGATAAGTCAATGTTGGATCAAAAGAAATTGGCCTTTATTAATCTCTTTGGCTATCCGTAGTGTATCTTTAAGGAACTCAAACTACTACCTTGCAAAACAATGTAACTGTTTGTGAGTGTGAAATTAAATGGATTAATTGTTTTATTTGCAGATCTAAGCTTTGTCTTTAGGTCTATATTCACCTTTGCATATTGTAAATTCCAAATATAGAGCCACAAATGGTGGAATCATCATGCATTACATTAGAATATAAATATTGCCAGTGTCAGCATCCTGAAATATTATATACGACTTTAATAAAATTAGCATAAATACTATATACATTGGTAATTTATCTAAGGAAGTCGATTGTATTTATCTCATTTTTAACTATAGATCTACATGCATAATGGTGCTTCAAATGTCTATTTAATGGACATGCCCTTATTATCTAATTAAAATATTTATTATCTGTCCCAGTGTCATCTGCTCACACTTGCTTGAATGTTCTTTATTTGCAGTGGGACGCTATGCCTTGCATTTTTTTCTGGGTGCTGATCTTTACAGATAACCCACTCAATCATTTCTATTGGGTCAAAATTAAAACTGAATGAATCCCCGCCCCCCCCCCACAAGCACTCTCATCCTTTCCTATGCCATGTATAATTTCCATTTGTTTCTGGATTTATTTTCTAAATTTAAATAATTGCTCTTATTTACCTTCCCTGTATTAAATACTGTTGAAAGCATTTCTTGTCTTTGTTGCAAAACAAGGAGTTGTGAACGAAGTAATTTCTGTTTCTCAATTTTTTTATTACCAGATTAGAGGCTTATATCAATGGAAAAATTAAATGTGTGCTCTTTTAAAATGCCCTATGTTCAACCCCTCTATCCTTAATAAACAGAGATGGTATTGACACAAGTGAATTTTGTTTAACCACACTACATTTGCTTCTTAATTAGTGAATATTCATCTGTCATCAGCAGCAGCTATGACACCCCACCCCGCTAACATGTTCTGTCATAAATAATCAATGAGGCACTATTAATATTCATGAGCTGGAATCTGTGTAGTCATGTGCACTGATGCAGAGACAGGGGGAGTGTTGCCATGAACTGACTGGAAACTCTGTGTGTATCGTTGAGTGCAAGATACTTCGGGAACGCGGAGAGCATGCACCTTGGCTTCTGCCTTCCGCTACCAGCGGTGTGTCTGTTTCTGGATCCAAGTGACTGATGACAAACAGTCCTCAAGTCTGGAGGGAGATTCCCTTTCAGCTCACTTGCCTTTCAGTTCTGGGGAAACTAGAAGATTTGTGCACTCCCTCTGCTTCCTAGAATGGGCTGCAACTTGTGCACTTTTCAGAAAAGAGAGGAACACTACAAACTGCTGTACGAAGTTTCCCAGGTGAGTGCAGGTCTGTCCGCCCGCGAGCAGCAACTAAGCAGCCCGGCTTTGTGTTCATCTGAGCGATGGGAAATGATTTCTGGCTTCCTTGATTTCTGTCTTTCAAGTGCATTTCGGAATCGAGGGCAGGCTTGCTGTTTAGGGGCTTTTTATTTGAGGTTTGGGTGGCAGTTTTCAGTTTCCTTGCCACTCCCCCTTCAGATGACTTCCTGTGGGATTCTTTTAGCATTTTGTGTATCGGCTGCCAAGATGTCTGTCAAGTCAGAGGAGGAACGCTGAGATCCGGACTGTAGTCTTTTGAGAGACTTCTCTGGTTTTGGGATCATGTTGACATTTGAAAAATCAATTGTATCATTGTCTGCATAGATACTGGGAGTTAATAGGTCTGTGATCTCAGTTATTTTGAATAGACAGGAAAAGTTTCTTGCCAAATCTGGTTAGCCAGAGGAAATTATTTGATTAATGAGACATTTTATTTTTTATTTTTTTTGTTTTGGTTTAAGAAAAAAACTTGGTATTTTGTATAAAGGAAAATACATGATATGTCTTCAATTCAAAAAAAGAAAAACAAGTTTTCTTACCATCTATTCTTGGCTCCTTGTTCTATTTTTTGCCTGATTAGTACTATAAACTAATAGCAAGCACTTATTTCAGTGTACATGTGTGACCTAGGGAAAATCATATAAATTCAAATATCTCTTTAATGTGTATCTGCGGGCTTTTCTTGTTTAAAAAAAGGGGGGAGACTATATAGTCAGCTACCATAATTTTAATATAATGCTATTAATTTACTGATGATTATTATTACTATTTACTATTGATTTACTATTTATTTTAAGCAACACTCACATGCAAATGTGTCATCTGGCAGAATAAAGTTTATTCCTCCTGTCTTCTAGCCTGCTCCAAATTTGACAGGACCACTTTATTTTTTTAGAGATTATTGCTGACGAAAGACAAGGTTGGGACTTTGGTGGTCTATGGTCCAGCAGTAGCCAAGTGCCCACTGCCTACTGGCTCCCTCAGACCTCCCCCGCACCCCCCCACCGCGTGATTCATTTCACAGTGGGCTAATTACAAAGTGGATTTGCTACACATGAAACAGCCTCCTCGGTTGCAATGTTAATGCACATTTTCATGGTAATGTGATCAGAGGCTCATTAGCCAGTTTCCAAAATGATCCTCTGCATTAATTAAATATAAAAAATGATTCCTTTATCACCAGAGAGAGGAAAAAGAAGATTAACATTGTTAATTACACTGGGGGGCAATACCTTTGGCTTTGCTTTGCAAAAGGAAAACCTATAAACTTGCCTAAGTGTGAGCTAAAGTAGCGCTGTCTGCTGTCTCCTGGATGCTTGTGGTTGGCTCTTGAAAACTGTCTCCAGGTGGAGCACTCGCCTTTAGTTTGCTTCTTAGAGTTTGACTTCCAGCTTTGGTTTCCTGTGGTCAAGGACTAAGGAAGTGGGTTCATCAATCTGCTGCTGGTGATTTTTAAATCCTAAATCCAAATTATGTAAAAGCATAGTGCGTGGGCGCGTGGCGGGGGTGGGGGTGGGGGGATTCGCATCCTCAATTATGCCTGGCATACCACGTTTATATCCTGGCGGGGCAGGGTTACTGCATCCACCAGGCAGCAGTGTGTTTGCTCAAACGCAGGAACCCTTTGTTACTGATTTTGAGAATGCCTCTCTGTGAGTTTTGCCTTTAAGTGCTTTCCAAACCTTGAACAAACAGCTAAGCCATGCTCCTTATTGCCTCTGCCTGGTCTCCTCCATCCATTTATTTTATTCTCTCTCCTCGTGAGCTGCAGTACTTATGGTCTTTAATAAAGGGGTGAAATGAAGGATTAGCTTCCATTTAACTGGCTTTTATTAAATAAGAAACCTCAGCTTAAAGATCTCGCCTGCGTTTTCCAAGAGGGACCCTCCTGCAGCGCATCCCGGGCTTGGCGGTCTATTTTATTGAGTTAATGGATAAGATAAGGTATCAAAGGGAAGCAGTGATAGGCTCACATAATACACTGAGAAGCTGCAAACTATTTTCTGTTTTTATTTGAGGGAAGGCAGCTCAGAGCACACATGACAGTCAGCACAGTCTCAACCAGGTGTTCTAGAGGATACATAGCTGCCCTCTCCCCTCTCCCTCTCCACACCCCCGCCCGACCTCCCCTAGGGCCCCGACCTCCCCTAGGCCACCTCCCCCACTCCCCACCCCTCCACCCAGAAGAGAGGCTACAGTTCAAAAAACCTTCTTGAGGCTCGAGTCTGATTTCTAACAAGTACATTGAGATGAAGCTGTGCACACCTGACTGCCCCCAAACTGTATGTTCGTATACTGAGAACTCCCGTATCACCTGCATTTTATTTCTTTGTTATTTTTAATAACCGAGGAAAATTCTGGTTTTCAGGGGGGTGGGGGAGAGGACAGGACGGGACCCTGCAAAATTAGCAGTGACTCCTCAATGTGTTCCCCCCCTGCTAAATGCACGTTTCTTTACATTAGGATCATTATAGTTTTGAACTTTCCACATTGCCTCTCTGGATTTAGTGATCTGATAAGCAGGCCAAGCAGAACAGGGTCGTAATTGCAGGAAAAGAGGAACTCTTGCCTAGAGGCTCGTCTGGAGGAGCCTAGGGAGGCAGCCTGAAGGACATGTATTCAGGTGGCAGGTGATTTCTTTCATGTTTTGGGGAATTTTTTTTTCTTGCTCTTACGGAGGAGCTGAGAGTTTCACTTGGCAGAAAGAGATGGACAGTCACCTCAAGAAAATTATTTTCAGCTGGGTTTGGTCTGGTCAGGGTCTACTAGGAAGCTCTGAGTGTGAATCTAGGGCTGGGGCAGGTAAGAGTGGGACCTTTCCTCCAGGCGGTGTCACCTGCCGTGCCTTGCATCTGATAACTTTTACGTGTGCCAGGAACACAGCTGTTTCCTACAGTGATTTACTTTATGCAAAGTAGGTTATTTATTAACCTCTTAAGAATTAATAAGTGGGTAATTCAAACACTGCCCTTCTATTGACAAAAGCTGAGCTGGCCATTTTGTGTTAATGTGATTGAACAACCACCTGTGCTAAGTAAGGCGGTCAGGCTTCTTTGACCCTAATAGCGTCTCTTCTTCTGAATGACACCCGGCAATGCTGTCTAATGTAAGGGTTTCTTACCCTCATTGCTCATGTAAATTAAGTGTGTAACTTTCTGGCTGATTAAATGATAAACTAACCAATGGCATGCTTCATACTGTTGAGCAGTGTAGTAAAGGAAGGAGTGAATGTGTGAAACTTCACACTCTTTCCACAAAATGTGTATTATTTCACTTAAATGTAAACCTCTTGTTCTTACTTGCCAAATCAGAGACTAGAAATTAACTTACCTCAATCTCAAAAAGCCAGAGGTCAGGTCATGGGGGTCTGTGTATGAAGTCACCGTTTTGACCCTATTTTCTTTTGAATTTTTTTTTTTATGAGACAGAGTTCTTTCATTTATCTGAATAACTGAGCACAGCAATGATGTCCATCCCTTACCAGCCAGCATAATCTGAACTGAAAGCAACACCAATACCACTGGGCATGGTGGCTGATGCCTGTGCCTCAAGTAGTTTGGAGGCTGAGGCAGGAGGGTTGCTGTGAGTTTGATGGTTGTCTGGACTGCAGTGGAGAAGGCTGTCTTAAAACAAACAAACAAACAAACAAAAAACCTGAAAGTAAAATGTACCGCTAACAATTCCTTCCTGTGTTGTAAACACTGTCCTGGATGATTTCTCCAAAATGTGTAATCCTTTCCCATCATTTAAGAATTCTATTTGCTTGCATGTTTATTTATTTGTGTGTGTGTGTGTGTGTGTGTGTGTGTGTGTGCCTACTATGCTTGCAGAGGTCAAAGGAGAGCTTGTAGGAACTGGTCTTTCCTTCTACCATGTGTTTCCGGGGGATCTACTCTGGCCGGAAGGATTGGCCACAGGTGCCTTGCCTGCTGAGCCATCTCACTGGTCTCTTTTCCCATCACTTCAATATTAATGTTAAGATCCCCCTTGCCTACAGGGTTTCTCAGATCCACATAGTTTTGGAGCTTCTGTTCTTGTGGGTTCTGTTGCGGACTCTTCAGATACCTACTTTTGCCTTAAACTATGTAAAGCCAACTCAGAACTTCTTGGCAATTCACTCCATGTTTCCAAACTCTAGTCTTCCTGCTTGGGAGCATAGGCTGGAAAGGGATATCACTGTCTTTGTTGACACCATTAATTGTACCTCTATACCATTTCTACTCCTCCTCCTCCTCCTCCTTCTCCTCCTCCTCCTCCTCCTCCTTCTCCTCTCCACACCTTTCATTAACTCTGCCATTAACACTGTAAGAATGTTCACTTCAGGATTTATTAGTGGGTTGGCCTACCCTGGTCACTATACAGTTATAACTTTCTAGGCCACATTTCATGGCTCCCAATCCTTATCAAATGATAAAGTTATTCTATCCTTCTTCTCCAAGTGCCATTCCTGAAGACCTTCTCTTCACTTTAAATCAGCTTCCCAATTTGTGACCTCACTTTTACCTCTAGCACTATTTCCCTATCACTGATTCAAATTTCTTCTCTGGCATAGAAATTTTAGGAATTATCAGCAAAAAGAAATTCTATCCCTCCTTGAGGTCATTAGGGTTCTTATAGATGCTTCATACCTGTGAGAGGTCCTTCTTCATGTCTGCCTATTTGTGAATGCATTGGAAGTTTCTGGAAGGCAGGTCTGGTGCCCATGTGTTCTTAAACCTATGCTGCCTGCCTACCCTCATGAAAGCTGACTGTGGTGCCTTTCCAGCCCACAGCTTTAGACTCGAACCTTCCCACTTACAACCACATATCTGGAAGCTGCTTAGACCGAGGGCAAGTACCATGTACAAGTGACTGGAGGTTCTTTTAACAGGTTTTCCAGTCTCATAAATGTAGTCTAGAGAACAGATCATTGGTAATGGGATTGTAGCCAAAAGGAATACATGGTGTTATGTTTAGACTGAGGATCCTAAGGGATATAGTCAATTACATAAAGCAGGGCACACATACAAGAATCAGAGACACCGAAGAAATCAAACAAATGGGTTAGATGCAAAGAAAAGCCCAAAGAGTAAGTACTAGGATGTCAAAATACTCTCATTTCCCAATACAATCCTGTAATAGCCTTCTATTTTATTTACATCAACAAAGTGTGTAGTCCTTACAACCAGAAGGATAGATGAAGGCATGTTCTAATAATGTCTCACTTTTGCTGACTATCCAGCGGGTGACAGAAGTCTAGATATGCTACTCAATTCAATGGACTTTCTGTAAATAGTGGCTTCTTAAATATATGTCAGGCCCTAGCTTTGTGATTGTGAACACAAAGAAAGTTTCACAAATCCTTAATTTTGAGAACTACACAGACTGACAGTGGAGGGGAGACACATCGACATAGTGTCACGTAATGTTCCAAGTGAAGCATGAAACCAACAGATATATTGATGGGTGCCGGAGGGTGCAAACATATCAAAATGACAGAGAGAGGGAACAGGGGAGAGGCAGAGGAAAATAAAACTGGAGGAACATAAGAAGTTCACAGAAATGACAAAACAAAGAGTGGGCTGGGAGAGAAAACTCTAGGCTTGGCTTTAGAGTAGGTAAGACCAAACTAGAAAGTCCCCTGTGTTCTGATCTTTTGTCTTCTTTGTCTCCTCCTATCTTCTTTTCTTCCTCCTCCTCCTCCTCTTCCTCTTTCTCCTCCTCCTCTTCCTTCTCCTTCTTTTCTCTTCTTCTTCCCCTTCCTCCTCCCTCTCTCCTTCCCCTCCCCTCCCCCTCTCCTCCTCTTTCTCTTCCACCTCCTCCTCCTCCTCCTCCTTCTTCTGGAAGGAGGGAGGGAGGGAAAGAGAGCATTGAGTGGTTGGCTGTGATCTATGTTTTGGGCCTGTGGATGGTATACTTCAACAAGAATACACCAAGGAAAACCAAATAGGAAGCCCTTCCAAGGGCCAGTCAGGGAAAAGCCTATAGGCTTCTGGCTTACGAGACTCTGTATGGGCTTGCACTGCCAAAGAGAACAGTAGAAGTAGAGAGCTGGAAATGGAAAGAAGGCTGTTGGTGTGATTCATTGACTCATCTATGATCCCCCAAAGAGTGGAGTGGCAAATACTGTAAGCAAAACCTTGACGTAAACCACTGTTGGAAATCTGCACCCAGGCAAGAGAGAAGAACGGAGAAGAGGGGAGAGTTGTGTATATGACTCATGAACACACAGCTGAGAAACAGCAAAGGAGAAGAAAGCAAAGTAGGAAACAGAACCCATAGGGTGAGACTGATGTGACTTGTGGGAGGAGCTAAGAAGAGGGCATTCTAAAAAGCAACCAATACAGTCAGTGCATCAGAGGGACAAGAGAGAATGGAATATCTGTCACATGCTTTCCAAGCCCTCTCCAAGAAAAGCCATTGGCCCCAGTTACTGGGAGTCCACACAGCTAAAGATGTCACTGCTGGCCCCTTTAGGGGCTTCTTAGCTGCAGAGAACCAGCTCACCCAAGCTCATTCCTCTTCCTGGAAGACACATATCCAGAGATAACTGATGAAAACATCAAATGTACAAAGGGCTGGTAATCTTGGTCAGACCTGGGACTGTCATTTGAGCTCAAGTGTTGCCTGCAGCTGTTGTTGTCCTACCTCATAGTTCAGCCATGTGGCCAATCCCCCTGCCACTGGCCAACCCCTTTTCCCCCCAACCCCACCATGTATTTCAAGGGTTACAATTAGTAAGGAGCATACTGCATTCGGGTTCAATGTGCACCTGGCCTCGTGATTACAGAGCATGTTAGAATGGAAATGGGAAAAAGGAATCCAGGAACAGATGGTTTAAAAAACAACGTAGATAGACTGGCCATATATCCCATAAGTTCAGATATGACAGATTATGAAAGAGTTACTGCTAACATCTGAGTGTACCTTTTCTCTCTTGTTTGCAAAATTACTTAAAATGATGATTATTAAAATTGGAAGTCATCTTTGCTTTTAAAATTCAGATCTTGAAGTCATCACGTTCAGATAGTGGTGAGTTCAATAGGAGCCGGGGAGTGTAGCTCAGTGGCAAGTTGCTCATGTATATGTCCAAGATCCTGGGTTCAATCCTCTGTACCACAAAAGGACCTTAGTTTCTTTTTCTAGATGCCCTTTAATCCAAGACATTTGAAGAAACCTTCAGGGTTAGTTTTGTGAAAGACCTTTTATGAAAATTATTTGGAAGTCAGCAAGATGGCTGAGGCGTTAAAAGACACCTGCTACCAATCCTGATGACCTGCGTTTGACTCCTGAACCTCATGTGGTAAAGTGAACTGAGTCAAAGTTGTAGTCTCACCTGCACACACACACACACACACACACACACACACACACACACAAACATACACCAAATAAAGAGATGCAAGAAAATTGAAATAAATATTTTAATGATTCTCCATGACTTATGTAACTTTAATAAGCAAAGTGTCTTCTCCTACTGGGAAGACCAAAATATCCCATTTCCCCACAATGTGCATCATTACTTTAGATTCCTACCATTTATTTAATTGATCTAGACACTGGAGCCCAGCCATCTCTAATTACATAGCCATGTTCAGTTACACACAGGAGAAATATGGTACTGAAAATGAAACTGATAGGAAAGCCAGAATATTGTACCATTCAAATTGTCTAGACTGTTCAGGTGAGTAGGATAATTAAATTAGAAAATTCCTTAATTTTAAATTTTATTGAAAATATTTCTAAAGTATCTTATGTGATTTACATAATTACTTAACATATGTATAATTATTATTCATTTCCAGTCACGTTAGCTAGTAACAAATGATTGCCTATCTTTAGCAAATAGTAGTTTCTTAACTTTGTAAGAGTTAAGTAATTAAGTATAAAGATTAATTGATAGTGAAAAAATCCTTCTACAGCAATCAGCATTCAGTACATTCATTTTATATAAGTAGATTCTCACATATTGAATCTTCACAAGTCATTTAATCGGGTGCTCAATCAATCTTACTAAATGATGAAGGAAGACACCAGAATTAAATCACTAGGCAATCAAGAAGAAGCCCTGGGTTGTGGTTCTGTGATTGATATATGCTCTGGAAAGGTTCAGGATTCATGGCTGAGGTCTGCAGCCAGAACAGTCTCCTTCCTCGGTTAACCTTTAGTGAACAACTTTCTGCCCTTACCTGTCCTAGGGCTCGCACCTTCAGGAATGTAGGCCTCCTTGTAACTCATGGGTTGAGGTGCCACTGGGTGGTAGATTTGTCTTCACATTTCCAATTCTAGTAATGCAGCTGTGTTTCCAGGCTATCAATTTCTAAAGTCATCAATATAACCTGTCCCATCTCCTTCATACCATAGCCCTTTTTTCTTTCTTAATTCTATCTCTCTCAATGTAGAATACCAGCTTTAAAAGAGTTATTATGAAGAGTCAAACACCTCTGTCACTATGGTTTAATTACATAACTTCATTAGCCATTATTTAATAGTTGGATATCAACCTTAAGTGTTTTGTTGATGATTAAATGAAATGATACGCTTAAAAGGTATAGCACATTCCAGGGCTGCCACAAGTACTAGCTCTTATAGTGTTAATTTCATCTCAATCTAACAATGACCTGGGGAGGATAGATAACACTGTACCCATTCTACAGGTAAGAAAACAGAAACACAAAGTCATCACAAGACAGGTTCATACTGCTAGCAATGGGAATACCTTGAAACTCATATACAGACCTAGCTAATGGCAAAGTGCATGTTGAAATTATTACAAAACCACATGTCCCATTTCCTTCGAATTGATCCACAACTATTGAACATCTGACACACAATGAGCATTTGGTAAATATCTGATCAAGGAATGGAAAAAGAGAAGAAGTCAAGTCTATAATCCAGGACTTGAAAGGCTCATACAGGGAATTGTGAGTTTGATACCAGTTTGTGTGCATGTAATATTATAAAGCACATTTGCTCCTTTGCCTGAGCCAGGCTCTCTGCTTAGCTTGGAGATCATGTTCCTGCCAGCCTGTACTACCTCCTTTCTGGGGCTGGCCTTACCTCCAATTTGCCCATTTCTCCCAGCTAGCTTTGCCAAGCTGCCAACAACTGCCCCACTTTCCCTCTTTCTCCTCCTGTCCTCCTTAGTGCCATGGATAGAAAACACTAGAGAATTTTATTATTTTAAAACTAACCAGATAACTCGATGGCTGGGCGAAGAATTTCTTGCCCTAATCCTATCAACTAGCTCCCTCCAACCTCCTCAGCCCCGACTCGAGCTGGAGGCTACAAACTCTAGGTGCCCCAAGACCTACATGACTGCAGCTTCCTCCTCATTCTAAAGCCTGGTCCAAATCTCTCTCTCCTCTCCCTGCATCTCCTCTTTTCCTCCTGGGACCTGGAAGTCCCACCTTTTTCTTTTTGCCCAGCAATTGGCTCCTGCCTTTTTTATTGACACACTCAAGAGCCAATGAGGGAAACAACACCTCCCTCTACAAGTTTGAACTATGACAAGACCCTGTCACAAACAAACAAAATGATATGACATGATACGTCATGGAAAAGAAATGATGAAGGAAGAGAAAGGATAAGAGCGGGAGAGCGTAGGGTGGCAAGCAGGGGGAGGGGGGAAGAAACAGGGGTTTGTTCTTGTTGTTGTTTTGTTTTGTGTTTTTTTTTTTTTTTTTTTTT
>NW_022196893.1:23567635-23582717 GCF_008632895.1 Mastomys coucha
AAGAAAATATCTAATGAAAAAAAAAGACACTATGTAACTTTTTCATTCAAAGAATCCACACTAGGTCCCCTAGTTGTGTATGGAAGGAAAAAAAAATACATATTTCCTATTACTTATTACATCAATTCTTTAAATCACTTAAATGAAATGTTTTCCTCTATGAAACATTATTAATGCAAAAGATTGATTGTCTTACATGTCTTTCTATAAATTTCCTTCTGGCATACACATCCTTCTCAACCTCTTGACTTTTCTTCATTCTCTCCTAACAGCCCACGTTTTAGCCAAACCCAACTGTAAATCCCTATTTGTAAATGAAATGAACTTTACCATCTTCCGGTCACTCAACTCAAAATCTCTTTTGCTTACACTGTTGAAAATCATTTTATAAAGCAAAACCCCTTAGTTCTTGTGACTCTATTTCTGGTTCCCTCCAGGAAGTCTTCTCTGACTCAACCCAGAGTAAGTTCTCTCAGCCCTCCTGTTCCACAGCGCTCCACAGTTTGAAACACAGCCAGATATTTCTCTTTCTGCTTAGCTCTCTTGCAATGTGGCAGTGTCACCATCTCACTCAGTGTCTGAACAGGAGCAGGTGAGTTATACAAGGTTAGTCAGGAGAACGGTTCTCAACCTGTGGCTCAAGACCCGCGAAAGCGTCAAAGGACCCTTTCACAGAGGTTACCTTTCAGATATCTTTCACATCAGATAATTACATTATGACTCACAACAGTAGCAAAAAGACAATTATGAAGTAGCAAGCAAAATAATTTTATGGTTAAGGTCACCACAGCATGAGGAAACTGTATTAAAGGGTCACAGCATTAGGAAGGTTGAGAACTGGTCTAGGAAGAGGAGATGTGTCCTGAGTACTTTTCAGATAAGTTGTAGAATTCCTCAGAGTGTGAGCATGGGATCATTTCCCCTAGCTAACCTTCCTGGAGCACCTGAATTCCAAACTATGAAGTACTTATTACTTCCGCCATTCTAAGTGTCAAATGCTCACTTTGTACACACATTGTTTGCTGTGCCCTTCAGATCTCTGCAGACTGAAGACTCTTCTCTTTCTGCATCTTGAGAGTCAAACCCAGTGCCCAAATGGTGTTTCTTAGTCCATAACAAGTGTCACAACATGAAGGCGACATAGTCACTTGAGATGAGGCCTTGCCCTTCTCTGTCTGGTCACTCTAGGAATATAAGTTGCACAAACATCTACAAAATAGGGTAACACTGGATCTGTAGGACAAAAAGAAACAAAGGTCTCAAGTGTCTTTGTGTAGTGATTTGCTGTGGTATAAATGAACATTTAAACTGAGTACCTAAGATTGTACTCATTTTTGTATAATATAAAGAAGATTATGCTGTGTGTGATTAAATGAATCAGTTGTTGATTTAACATCTGCCATAATTTTTTTCTCTGGCTTCCTTCTATGCTGTAAAATTGAATAAGATATTTGGTGTAGGAGTGGTTTAGTGTGTTTGTTTTATTTTAAATGATGTATAACCATTGATGAGATAGTAAGATGTGCCTGGATAGTTGAACTATGCATCTTGACATATGCTCCTCTTCAGGTGAACAAGAATTTAGGGTGATGATATAAAAATAAGCTGTAAACTGCCGACATGGCCTTAACAGCGACGCCCTTGGGCTTCATAGTTACTCTAGCACTAAAATGAAAAATTCTTCATTGCTAATGTGTTCATTTAGGACATGTAAGACAAAGAGTAGGCCATGGAAATAATTTTTAAAAATTTAAGGTATAAGTAAAACATAATTCAATTTAAGAATACATTTTTCTAAGAAGAGCAAACTCTTATTGTTTTACTTATTGTGGTATGGTTGTAAAAGCAAGTATATTTTCAACCCAAGAACATTATAGTGAAAGCAAAGATAATCCACCTTAAATAGTGAGCAGTAAGGATAATCCACCTTACATAGTGAGCAGTAATCAGTCACAATTTTCTGGATAAAGACTCATTGCCCACAGATAACTTTAAATGGGAAATTCACAAAGGGTAGAAGTTTGGGTTTTAATGCCAAGGCTAACTTTCATATCCCATGAAAATTAACTCTGATCTAATTACTAATGAAGTACTAAGCACATTTGCTTTGCCAAACCAGAAGTACACCCTGGTCCCAGGAAAATCAGGAGGGGGAGGGGACAAAGGCTAGTGCTTTACTGTTTTATTAATGGGAACTGCATATAAAGGCAATGCCCTTGTCTGAGGGTGCATTTATCCAAACTTTGATTTTTTTTTTTAACATTTGAGTTTTGAAGTATGAGTTTTATTCAGCACCAGCTCATATTATATTGAGTAAAGTTAGTCGATACAATTGAAAAGCAGGTCAAAACACTATTTCCATTTAGTATATTCATCTATGAATTTGGGGGAAAAAACTCACAGAAACTAATCTCCTATTCAACAGGCAGAGACTGACTGGCTGGTTAACCATTTCCCATTCCATGCTAGCAGAAATGTTGAAACATTACAAGTTCCTTTATATGGCGCTCCATGCGCAAGAGCATATTAATACGCATAGCTAAGAGTGACTGACCCAGAATGGGTATTATTGTCCTGACTTCTGGAATCCATTTGGGTGCCAACTATTAAAAAGTTGTCAAAATTATGTTGAAGGCACACTGATATTAAAGGAGCATAAGAGTCTCTCATCTGTCTGCAGTCTCTAGACAGCAAGGACCAGCTCTGTCAGAAAGGAGACTTGAGACCTCATAACTGTTCCAAGAGAGCAACAAGAAGAGCATTGGGAGGAAGTAGGTAGACAGACACGTTGCCCGCCATTTCTAGGGTGATCATACTCTCATAATATTCTCAATGGAGCTCAGATTTCCAGCTGAGCTACGAGCAGTGTCTGTACTGTATCTTTGAGCACATCAGTGACGTCATCATTGGTATGCTAATGGCTGCTCACTGGTCACCCCTTCTCTTTCTACCACAAAAACCCAGTTGTCATTTTTTTTTGCCACATTCAAAAAGTAATTTCAAATCCAGCTTCTCCCTTTGAAGTTGCTTTTGCTTTGAAAGCTTTGAAGTACAGACAGCATCCTGGTTGGAAGGATCTGTTTCAGAGACCACAGAAAATTCTAAAAGAGGGGAAAATAATTATGAATTTGATATGTAGACTCATCTGCTGATCTGCTTCGTAGAGGTTTAGTTTTTAATATCCTGTGCCAAATTAGTGCTTTTAGAAAGCATACAAGCAACAGAGAGATGGCTAATAGGACCTTAGGAACTATTTCTATATCAGAAACAACATCGTCTCAGTATTCATACACAGTATCCAGTCAGTTATCATCAGGGGGCCCTCTGAAAGGAGGTGTACATGGAATGTGTGGGTATCATTAGTTAAGTCCTACATGATTCAAACTCTTAAAATACTATGCATACTACATTTTAATTTTAAATACAAATAAAAGAATCTTTTCATCTGTGCAAGTTCAGTACAATAACAATGTCTAAGACACAGTGTTCATGAATAGCAGACAGGGAAAAAGGAGAGGACTGGGCCAAGAAAATCACAGAACTGGGGTCAGCCTGAACAGAGAGCCTCCTGGGTAGAGAATGGAGCTGTGGTTGAGGCTAAGCATGTGCTGGCCTTATGGCTGTCTCCAGCCAGGGAGAGCAGCCAGGCCTCTGCATGACTGCCTTATCTGCTCTTGGATGTGCTTGTCCTGGTCAGTGGCTGTAGCTTTGAACCCTGTGGCTGCCCCATGCTGAGCGCAGGGATGCCAGGTGGCAGCCGCCAGTGCCCCAGCCCTGGGGAGAGAGTGCTTGGTTCTAAAGAAGACATCTTAGCACCCAGTGTCACCAGGATACACCTATTCAATTTGTAATGCTGGGCATCATTTCTAGGCCATGACAAAACGTTCATTCCAGAAGGATTTTAGTCACTTAGAGGAGAAGGTCCAGCTCCTACAGTTATTTTGTGGTTGCTTTAAATCCTCTTCAGCTATGAAGAGCATCGCAAGAGTATGTTTTGGGACTATGACTTTCAAAGTGTGAGCCGTGGAATTGTGATGGATTGTGTATGGAGAAAGAATGTTCATCCCATGTCATGCCACCCCACACTCATATTCCCTAAATATGTCCAGGCCATATGGTTGAACTCTGCACAGCCACAATCACCTCATCAGGATGTTTCTGTCCTGTGACTTGTGGCTTCAGATGTCCTCATCCATCTTCTTGTCCCATTACATTCTGTGTGACTGATGTCCTGTACCCATTAAAATTGATGGAAGAGAACAAAAGAAGGGGGAAATGTGCCCTCCAATTGATTATCTCTCTGAAAGAGCAAATGAGAATTTCCTAGTACCAACAAGAGATTTAGGGGGTGGGCTCCCCATTTGTTAAGTGCTGTAATTAGCCAGGTTTACCAAATAGTCTCCAACTAACAGGGGCATCAGTCTATTTAGCTTTAAAATTCAGCGCCCTGGAATGTTTGATCTTTGCACAATGAATTTAATAGTTCTACCACTGTTCGTAGTCAGAATATTTTGGCGAAGTTTCAGGAATAGAATCAGCCATGTCCGGCATCTTCATCTTAGGTCCCACCAACCCTTTAGAGAGCTATCATAAGGGCTTATTTTATGTTCTGTGATAGCTGATAATTGAAATGACCATTATTATAAACTGAAGCCAAAACTATAGTGATTTTGGAAGGCCTCGTCTTCTGAGGTTTTTCTTGGATCTGTTGGATATTGTATTTGTGTCCAACAAATTGTGGAATAGCAAGCTATTTCTGAAATGCTCAAAGCATTTGTTTAATCATGTTATTTTTTGGGACAGTGAATCCGGCATAGAAGCAGCAGCAGCCATGGGCTTTGGCCTCTGCCCCTCTCGTCCCCATGAGGTCCTTGTGCTTTTCCTTAAAGGAAAAATGAGAACTTCTGTCTTTGGTGATGTGATAGAGTCACATACTTTAAAGTATGTGTGCGGGTGCATGTGCAGACTCGTGCATGTGTGGTGCTGTTTACAAAGTTCAAGCAGAAATAAACTTGAACAAAGAACACGAAATAGAATGGAGTGAATTCCCTTGAGGGAATTTGGCTGCCAGGGACCTATGAGATAATTTCAATGCAGTGGATAATATGGCCTCTTGGGGCTGAGGGCAGGAAAGTAAAAGACACTATCCCCTATTGACCTTGGTCACAAGGATGACAGAAGCTCTTCTTGGGCTTTGACCATAGGGTGTATCAGTGAACAGCTGAAAAATTGATTTAGCGTGGCTAGTCCCCATTTTCAACAGTATTAATGATCTGCTGAAATACATGCCATACAAACACTTGGACTGACGGTGGGGCAAATGAAAGTGAGCAGGCTTGAGGAGAGTCCTTTTGCTTATCTAAAACAATGGCATTAGACAGCCCTGTATGCTGTACCCTTTTGTGATCAAGTTAAGAGTCAGCATCTATGCAGTGAAATGCAACAGAGGGCTACTCGGCAGCTGCAGTGTGGCCCGTGGGCCTGAGCCAGTCAGGTCTGCACATTGTTAAGGAGTTACCCTCCATACTATCAAGACGATACGTTTAAGCCTTTACATCTGTAACAGAGCCTTTTCATTATCAGCATTTAAAGTTGTCTCTGTGACTTGTTTGTTAGTGAATTAGATTAAAATTTCAAAAAGTATGAGATGAATCTTTACGGGGCTGAAATAAACTATAAATTTCAAAAACCAACATTAAAAATGCCACACAAAAATAAAAAGAGTCTAAGACCCTAGAAGAACTTGATTGGACAGCAAGGTTAATAGGCAATCAATCTGGACTCAGGATTCCACAGTGGAGGTAATCTTATTACTTTATAACTTGCCAGAGCACAAAACCCAGAAACCCGAGCCATCCTGTCAGCAGGAGACAAAGCATGGCTTCATAAAGTCTACCTGGAAGACTGCTGTGACTTTAGACCTCAGGAAAAACTGTCACCACCTTTTTTTGGGTCATTGTGAGAAAGTCAGGTTCCTCTTCAAGTGTCTCATCAAAGCAAAAGAAAATGGTACAATAGCCATCACATCTGAAGAGCAGGGCAGGCATAGCAGTCCGCATTGTCTTCTTTCAGCATGCCTGAGGTGTGAGGTTCTGTCCACCAGTCACACACACTAACCTGGAGAATCTTCGTGAACTTCATGATCGCCCCAAAACTCTGTGCCTTCCTCTGTACCAAGATGAGTGTACTGTGGACTCATGAAGCTCATTTTATTTGAATGGGAAAGCACTGTTTTCCTTGGCTTTCCACTGCAGTTCTAATGAAGGGCTCACTTTTTCCCCAACAGAATCCTGCACCTCTCCTACCCTAATACTCTATGGAAGCTGCCGAAGCCTGCAGCATTTCTTTCACAGATCTCCCTCGCTCACGTCTCCTCTCTTTCCTTTGGTTTATTGAAGTTGTGCTTTCTCACAGCTCATCTGCCCACCCCACCCCCCATCCCCAACCTCCTTGTTTCCATTTTCTACACTTCAAGTCCATTTTTGTCCCCACTGACACCATCTTGCATTTCTAGCTTCTTTGCCCAAGAGTCTTCGGCATTACGTTGTCGTTGTCTGCAGAACAATGTCACTTACCCTTGCCCAAACAATTCTGTTCTCCACAAGCCTCCCCATGTCACCCAGATTGGAAGTAACTATTCTCCTCCAGACCGGTTGACTTCATTTTAACCCGGGACATTTTAAAAGCTTATAAAGGAATTAATAATTGTGTCTTTAGCTATTGCTCAGCATTTCCAGACTTCTTTCCTATGCCACATTTCGCAGATGTTCTCATCTGAGAGGGGACAAGGAGGTCATTTTCCCATTTTATAAAGACCAAAACCAGCTGAAGGTAGACAGAAGAACTATGCTAACCATCCAGCTGGTAGTGACTCAATCCTGTGGTTCTTTTGATATTAACAAAAATAACAAAAGAAATCAGGACACTATGTGTAGAAGAGTTCCTGACATCAGGCGATTAAGAAATTAAATGTCAAATGAGTCAATATTAACAAAGTAAGACATCATGGGGGAGAAAGAGAGCAAGAGCAAACAGAATTAATAATTATTACTTTTTAACACACTGAATGTAAAAGCCAGAGGAAAAGGCAGAGCAAGACATTGTATTGGGAAAGGGTGACATTTGTGCCTATCGGAGGCAAGGACAGAGGAGTCATTTCCTTTGAATACAGGTGACTTTCTATCTGTGTGAAGCCCTTTGGATCTGATTATACTGAGTTTAGTCTCGTGTTCCTTGATGGATCTGTGTCTAATTATTCCCACGTGAGCAGGTTGCTTTCTGCTCTTTTAGTTCTCATAGTTCTCATTGAGGCCAAAGCCCACTCACAGGCAGACGCTTCAGGAAGTATGGCGCTCGGCTAATCCGAACATGTCATGAAGTATGTGTGCTGCTGATTATCATCCTCCTTCATCAATGTGTAATATGCAAGCTGTATACCTCAAAATCTGGCTTCTGGGAAAATGATCTCCCAAGTAGAGACTGCCCCTTCCTCCAGCGCCTTCTAGTTCCAGTGTTTTCAAGTGGAATGGGCAAGCATTGACCCCATGTGCTGTTTCCCACGTTGTAAAGATTCTGTTAGTTCAGCCCTTCTAGTAGATGCTAAAACGAACACTTACCCTGCCCCTCCCTCTTAATAACAGAGAACTGCTCAAGCCAAGGTGGTGAATAGCATATTCTCTCCTTCCCCATTTTTGCCAAAGAAAGGGTTGGGTTTCTCTACTAATTTGAGTCAAATATTTATAATTAATTTCTAGGAACACAAGGACTATGATTATTTTGATTTTCCTGATACCTGAACCATGGTGTTTGTTTTAAATGAAAATAAACTAATTTAATTTATGAGTTTTAAATATAGTTCTCATAAATAATTAAAAATCATCAGTAACTTTTTGGTAACCCAGGAAATAAATTTTTACTCACTGTGTGGTAATAGCCATCCAGTTACACACCTACATTTGCTGAATGTTTTCTAGATACAAGGAATAGAGGTAAGACCATGGGGTTCAAGGCCTGAGCAAGATTCTATGGGGACTTATCTTCAAATTATGTCATTATACTGTGAGACAAAATGCAATTAATTGCTAACTTGCAAAGGGAGAATGGTGATAGAGGAGATACTGGGAACCAGGAGAAACAATCTAGCCCAGGGTCCTTTGACTATCCAGCAGCAACATGTGGGACAGCTTGAAGACCCAAGTTTTCATTTCTCTAAAGGGAGAAGCTTAATGATGCATTTTGAAGCACTCGGTTCTATAAGAGGCTGCAGTATGCTCCCCCCCCCCAAAGCTTATTGTGTTAGAAACTTCGTTTCCAGAGTGGACAGGTTGAGGAACTTCATGGGGTAGGCCTGATAGGATGGATCATGTCACAGGCCACCTTCAGAAGTGATTTATGAGGGTCTAGCAGAGAAGGAGTTCTTATGAGATTGTGTTGTCAAAGGGCAAGGCCACACTGAGTGCAGCTGGCTGATTCCTCCTCTACTTCTTTGGCTTGCTCTGATGCAGCCAAGGGAAGGATTAGAACAGAGGGGTGTGCCTTGACTCTGTCTCCAAAGCTATGATATAAATGAACCTCTTATCTGTATTAATTAACCAATATCAGATATTCCACAATAGTAACAACAGCAGGTTAAGGATTAGGCAATGGTATGTAAGAAAAATGTCTACTATGCAAGCATGAGGACATAAGTTCAGATCCCTACCATCCACATAAAATCTGGGCCTTCGGATGCAGGCAGGTCCCTAGAACTTGTTGGCCAACCAGCCTAGTTGAATCCGTGAGCTCCAGGTTCAGTGAGAGACTTTGTCTCAAGAAAAAAGATGGAGAAGGACTGAGGCCAACATTGACCTTTGGCCTCCACATGCATGAGCACACACATGCATGTGCACTTGCATGTACACATACCCACGGATGAGCTCGTCTGGAAGTATGTACCTTCTTGATGAGCAAGGAAGGACAGATGATTATCACCCTGGGTTTTAGGGATAGAACTGTCTTGATTTTCAATCCGATTACACAAGGAGCTTCAACATACAAAGCAGGGCTGTCTGGAGTCATCTGGAAAGTTCCAGAAGACAAACCAGGTCCTATGTACCCAGGGTAACCTCTGGGAGACTAACTCCTAAGGATACTAAGAAATATATCAGATTTACAGAAAATCCCAGTATCTAAGCAAGAAAAATGAGAATGGGGGCAGGGAGTTGCCTTGGAAAGGAAGCTGTGAAGGGACCTGAACATCTGCTCCAAGCTGACGCAGTCTTTTTATGCCTTTTGCTTTCTTTCTTTCTTTTTTTTTTTTTTACATGTAAGTTAGAAATGCGCAACATGGAGAGCTGTTGAAACTCCATATGCCTCTTTTGGCGAACAGAGTAATGCAGTTTTCAGAAATAGAAATGAACATTCAGAAATTGGAAGCATGCCTTGGTCTAAAATCTGGGATGTATTTCAGCCCTCTCACACAGGGCAACCTTGCAGCCAGCCATTACCAGGCTCAGCCATTGCAGTATTTCTGCTGCTTGGTGCTTTATCCTGCCTAGGGCTGGATCGGATTCTGTGGCCAGGGAATGCAGGGTTTTCAGGAAGCATCCATGAATAGACTTCTGCACTACAGGACTCTGCTATTCCAGAAGGCTGCTATGAATGAGACTGAATTCTGAATGCTTATTAGACACTATAAATCATTTTGCCTTGCAACACACATCAATTAACTGGAGTTCACACACCAGAATTCATGAAGCAGATTGATTTGGGGGTGCTCAGTATAGCTCTGCACCACCTACATTTAGAGATGTTGGGGGAAAGTCACCCATTAAATTAACATTAGTTTAAGAAAAATGGAAACTTCTGGAACAATTACAGTCTTGCTGTTTTGACTGAAGGGAAGGAATATAAAATGGCCTTTGTTCCAGACGATGTGACTTAAACAGTTCTATTCTGCATGAAATTGGGAAATCGGTGGTGTTCTTAGCTTGACGGATGGGATGCGTGAGATCTTAGCTTTTGCTTCATTAGGCTCTGGTGAGTGAGTGGTAAATTTTCCTTATTTATACATTTTCTGTCAGAAGATCATAAACATAGCCTGCCTTGCACATGTTTTTACTGCTGACTTTCCTGTTGTTGTTTATAAATTAGCTGCAGCCTTGACAAGAACTTATTCAGGGATTCACTAAATACCCTGGTGTTCAAATATCTAAGTCAGAATTAAGAACAAGGAAATGACCTGTTTGCTACTGTCTGTGGTGCTGCAAATCACACACACTTCTCAGGTTAGAATTCCACAATGATGAAAGTAAACATATTCACCTGTTCTTGAGCTTCCTAAGTCGCTGCTTTTTCATGTACTGAAGATGAAACTCATAGAGAAACATTCTTAAACCAAACATTTGACCCTTTTTCAACTTTAACAAAACAATCCAGAGCAAAGGTTTTCAACTTGGGGGGAAACAACCCCAAAGGGGGCACCTTAAGACTATCAGGAAACACAGATATTTGCATTATAATTCATAACAGTAGCAAACATACAGCTATAAAGTAGCAATGAAATAATTCTGTGGTAGGGAGGGGAGGTTACCACAACATGAGGAACTATATTAAAGGGTGGAAGCATTAGAAATGTTGAGGACCACTTATCTAGAGTGAATATAACTTCACTTATATTTTATGATCAGAAAAAAAAAATGAAAGCAGGCAATCAATCTACACTAATCTCATAAACCCACCTACCTGCAAAACACGGTGGGCAAATGACAATCTAAAGCACTTCCAAACTTTGTCAATGTATTCAGTTTTTAATTTTTTTATTCTTGGTATGTGTGAGTATCTTACCCACATGGATATTTGTGCAACAAGTGTGTTCAGTGCCCATGGAGACCAGAGGAGGGAAACCAGAGTTGCAGATGGTTGTGAGCTATCATTCATTCAGGTACTAGGAATTGAACGGAGGTTATCTGAAGGAGCCATCAGTACCCTTAATCATCAAGCCTTCTCTCTAGTGTCTGAATTGAAATTTTGACATATGTTGTTGTGTCATAAAAGTTTCAAAGTATTGAGGAAGTAATATGTCACTCATAATCTCATAAAAGTACTTACTAGTGTGTGTGTGTGTGTGTGTGTGTGTGTGTGTGTGTGTGTGTTGAGACATTGATTCACCCTATGTCAATCACTGGCATGCTATTCTTTATGTGGAGAAAGGAGAAAACAGAGCAATGTCAAGCTATATAGTTACACATATGTCTAAAGGAATCAGTTCAGGGAGATGTGCTGCTCATCAATGGAGTGGCCAGTTCTATAGTCTTAGGTAAGGGACATCCCCATGGGAATGGGGACCCATTGAAATTTCAAGTGGTCCATTTTATCCCTTCATATAGATGGGGGCTCTTTGACTTCTGTAGCTGCCTTCTGCAGGGCAGTTGCTTTGCTGTAGGCCAGTTAGGTAGTATGCTAATTGGGTCATGATTATTAAAAAAAGGCCCTGGTCATCTGATCAGGGCTGTAAATAATCAGTGTGCCCACTTTTGCCATCCACTGCATGGGGCAGCCATTGTGGAGTACAATGAGCAACCTCCTGACACCCTCTGTCACATGAGAATCTATAGTGACTCCTTTCTGCATTATTCACATGAACTAATCAGATTTTGCCCATATAACAACCATTTTTTGAAAATTCTGATTGTGATTACTATGGTTGTTCCCTTCTCTACCTTAGGAATCCTATTTTCAAACACAATTAAAATGCTGTTGACTTATGTTGTCTTCTCAAACCTCTAAAGAGAATAAATGGACTGGTTTTCAAAAATCTATACTGTTGTCTGGGCCTCTCTTACTCAACCTTTCACAGGTCTTTTGCATTCTTACAGAAAATGTGGCAAGCTCTCTACTCACAGTAAGACCTCTCTCATACTGGCCCCTCCTTCATTACAGTCCTGACCCCCTAGAACAGTATTTTACAGTCATGTTCACATTCACAATCAGCCTCATGCTGAGCTGGCTTCCACAACTTTAAGGGATACAATAGTAACTGTATTCAGCCTGTATGAGTGTGCAGCCTGCCTTTTCTCCCAGTAGCCCTTTGGACTCACTTTTTCATATGTTTGGTATTAAAAACAAGTAAATTGATAACTATATTAGAGATTCCTTGAGGAAAATATCTATGTACTTCATCTATATAATTTGTGTATTCCACAGAGTTGCTTAACACAGGACTTTCAACAAAATAGAAATTCAGTGTTTGCAGAACTGAATTGTTAAGTCAGGGATGACTATAGAACTCAGATGGCGTCGCTCAAGTGCTGAGCATGCATTTCTTATGAATATTTCTCATATGAAGTTAATGTACCAGGAAGCCTTCATTAAGTTTCCATTATCCTTTAACTATAAAAAGGTATTGACATGGCTTAGAAGTCATTGATCATTAGTCACAAGATGCTGCTAATCTCTACCTGAGTTAAACAGATGAAGCTGTCCAGGTGGAGAGTGGGCCACCATTTAGTCACCCTTCAGAGCAGTCTAAACCGTTCTAAGGATGAGTATGTAGAGACTAAGGATCCCAACCTCTGAGCAAAAAGCAAAATATCAGCTACCGTCGACTTTGACACAGCAAAAGAAAGAACCTGAATTCTAGGAAGGCATGCTTCTTTGTTATAAAGGTAATATGTCACAAAAATGATGAATATAATTATGAATCAATAATGCTGACCAACATTCAAAAAAAATGACCCTATAGAAAAATAAAGACTAATGGCAACTCATCAGGGCCATTGGTATTGGCTAAGAAAATTGTCTAGATATACAAGTATTTAAGGTCTGCCATGTGCCAGATTCTAGACATATGTCAGCTTCCTTGGGGCCAAGATGAAAGAATAGAATATGTGACTTCAGAGATCACTCTGCCAGTGACAGGAACAGAAACCCCACCGGAAAACACATGTTCCTAAGGAATATTTAAGCAATATCATTCCCTGGTTACAAAATCCTTAGTAACTCAAGGTTGTCTGTCAAATCACAAAACAAGAATGATGGGCATTTGCTGTAAGTCTTGTAACCAAAGCTACCTGTTTCTCAAATCATGCCTTCTTCTTCTTTCAAACACTCAAGGGGCAAATTCTGTGATTTTGAACTGAGTCCATTCTGTGTTCTCTACTGGAAACCCACTTTCCCTAGAAGGCTTCTCCGAGTTCTTCTTAGCCATTTCTCTTTGATCTACCCACAGTTCCAATGCTTTGCCTCAATGACAGCTGCATAGGTCGTTTGCTCTCTGTTTGTTTTGCAAGGCCACATTCCACAGTTTATGTATTGTGGATATAAATGATTTGATCACAAATCATCAAACAGGAACCCATGGCACTTTTTAGAGTACAGTGTACATAAAAGGTATGCAGAACCAAAGAGAAGCGAATGATGATTCCTTTGGTAATTCAGACCAAAGTCTAAACAGACATTGCAGATAATGTAACCTATTTAGTATCAAAGTTATTTTTGTTTCTTCTTGATGTCAGACTTATCACCACCAGGCTTGGGGGCAGTTGAGATGGCTCAGAAGGTTAAGGGTACTTGTTACCAAACCCAATTACATGAGTTCAACCTTCTGGGGTCCAAATGGTGAAAGACATAACTGACCCCTTCAACTTCCCCTTTGACCTCCCCGTAGCTGACATGGGCAACAGCCCAGCTCAGGGAACAGAGGACAAGCAGGACTTTTGATCATGAAGGGAGGATCTGCATCCTCAAAAATGTCATGAGAACAGAATTCACCTACTTCTAAAGGGGCTGCTCTGTCTTTAACTTGCCATGACTACAGTCATAGTCACCAAGAACAGCTAAGTGGTCTGTGTCTACACAGCCTTGGATGAACACAAGTCAAACAGCCAGCCGAATCTGGGGAACACTCAGAATGTTCAGCCAGAGAAGAACCTCCTATTAGATGGAAGGGGCACCCATCCTGCACACCCAACACACTCAATGGCACAAGTGCCACTTGAGAAATACAGCAGAATAACAAATATAATTAGTCCCATTCTAAGTTGTCTCTCTGTCTGCTTCTAGAAACAAACAAAAGCCATGCATAACATGTATTGGTCATTTTTTTTTTTTTTGAGACCAGAGAACTCAAGTTTGAACGAACAGAATGGTCACCTGGGCTGGCATCTGGGCTGGCTTGCCATTTCCATTTTGATGCCACTCAATGGAAACATGAGTTCCATTCATCAGCATTTAGCAAAGGCTCAGTCTAGATATAAGAACAGAAACAGAAATCCTAAATGTAATTTGGTGTGTATTCAGAACGTGTGAGTGGCATGCTTGTTTTTGTTTACCTTGTATATATTGCTAGTTCCAAATTGAAAACACTTTTTTTTTTGCAACAAAGTTTACATATTAGAATTTATTTGTTGTTTTCTGGGTTTGTCTTTTTGTTTGTTTGTTGGGTTGGTTGATTGATTGGTTGGTTGGTTGGCTTGGTTTGGTTTGATTTGGTCTGGTTTATTTATTTTTTGACAAACAAACAAACAAACAAACAAAACTACTTCTCTAGGTCATCCTGGCCTCAATATTTCATTACAATTCTTTTTGTCCAGCCTCCCAAGTGCTGAGATTATAGGCATAAGCTACCATATTAGCTTACATATTCATGAAGAAAATTATAAACATTCTAACCCTATATACTCTACTCTTGATTCACTTGGTCTACCTTATATACTCTGCTCTTGATTCATTTGGTCTAGCCTATATACTCTACTCTTGATCCACTTGGTCTACCTTCTATACTCTACTCTTGATTCACTTGGTCTAGCCTATATACTCTTGATTCACTTGGTCTACCTTATATACTCTGCTCTTGATTCACTTGGTCTAGCCTATATACTCTTGATTCACTTGGTCTACCTTATATACTCTGCTCTTGATTCCCTCGGTCTACCTTCTATACTCTACTCTTGATTCACTTGGTCTAGCCTATATACTCTTGATTCACTTGATCTACCTTATATACTCTGCTCTTGATTCACTTGGTTTAGCCTATATACTCTTGATTCACTTGGTCTAGCCTATATACTCTTGATTCACTTGGTCTACCTTATATACTCTGCTC
>NW_022196893.1:23582811-23586720 GCF_008632895.1 Mastomys coucha
ACTCTTGATTCACTTGGTCTACCTTATATACTCTGCTCTTGATTCACTTGGTTTAGCCTATATACTCTGCTCTTGATTCACTTGGTCTAGCCTATATACACTTCTCTTGATTCACTTGGCTCATGAATTCATGTCACGTGGCAGTGGAGATTTGTGACAACAGGAAACCACTTAGAATCATTTGGGCTAACATCATTGTTTAAAAGAATGTTATGGTGCTCTTTGACTTCTAGAGTGAGAGGGAAGGGGCATGGGTCTTACTTACACTAGAACTCTGCTTCTTGTTTGTTGGGAACATGAGAGTGACCCACAGTTTGATTTCTATGGAGTGTTAGGGACAAATCCTACCATACTACTGAGTCTACCAAGAAGCCATAAGAACATTTAAACTATGGTGTTCAAGAGTCTCAATAAACAAGCACAAACATTTAACTTCACTTTGTCTTTCTATATTATCAAATGATTGCTTTTAGCCTCTCTCTATATGTCTCTCTGTCTCTTTGTCTCTCTGTCTCTCTGTCTCTTTCTGTGTTTCTCCCCCCTCTCTCAGAGGGTGGGGCTTGAGGAGGTTGATTTGTTTGTTTGAGACAAATTGTCCTATAACTCATGTCACTTAGGCCAGTCTCAACTCACAATCCTCCTGCCTCAGTCTTCCTGGGGACTAAAGCATGTGCCACTACACTCAGAGTTTTGTGCATACGTCTCATCTTTACCTTAAACTAAGAACCCTAAGAAAATACACATTTCTGAAAGATTCATTAACCAAGAGAAAGCCATAAAGATAGAGCATGCTAACAGAATTATAAAAGGAAAAATTGAAAAACTATAAAGTCTCCTCGAGTGCTTTCGTTTAGATTAACACTGACACCAGTTATGGGCTTTGTTGGGTTCTCATGGCCCTGTGTCTAGCTCCTTGTCCCTCCTTCCTGTCTCCAGGCCTATAGCCTGACATCGTATCTGAACAACTGTAGATCTAACTATCCCCTCTTCTTTTCCCCCAGTTCATTGTACCAGTAGGTGAAGAACAGGGAAGGGGAGTGAAAAGGGTTGGCCCACAGTTTCTTAATTCTCTCCAGTGTGTTATGTGTGGAATCTCACAGGGCGATACTGATGTAGCTTAAGCTCTAATGCAACCGTGCCTTTAAGAAATAGCGAGTGAGTTTAGTGTTCTTCCAAACAGTCCTGGTTTCAGTACATTGTTTTCTTTCTTGTCCAGCACGACTGTCTGATAAAAATCCCTAATTATTAAGCATCTGATAATACTATCTAGCCTATTTTAATTACAGCATGCTCTTGCCTTGGTTTATTACATTTCATGCTAGAATGAACCTAGCCAGGATCTTTAATAAGGCCATATTAAATCCAGGCAAGAGGTTAAAACTCAGGAGGCTGCCTTGATTCTCTGCCTGTTGTGTCTGGAATCTCATCAGAAAAGCCCCAAACTTCATTAAAGACGGCTGGATGTGGGCGCTCCTATATTGCCATTTACTTTAAGGGCTATCACTCAGGGGCAATTATTGGTGTGCTCCTCATGATCCCTGTTATATTAAGGCAATTTCTACACCCAGGTTAGACATTAATACCACCATTATCTCCAACACAAATCCCCTGACAGTTGGAAAAGCAGGAGAAATTACAGGCAGATTAATCTCTAGTGCCCATCCAGAAAGGAAACCTTTCCCCAGAGGCTAGAGGAAGGTATGTTGAACTCAGTTAAGCTGTGTTAGTTGTAATGAAAAAGAGCCCCCTGTGTCCAACTCTGCTGGCCATGTCAGCCGACCCTTTTCACAACTCGTCAATATCCCTTTTGGGCTTCCCTCCAACCACTTTAGGTATTCTCCTTTGAGTTTTATGACATCTTTAAATAATTATGTTTGCATTAGAAAGCAAATTAAAAACAAAACAAAACAAACAAAAACCAAGCTTCCCAAGTATGAAGACCGGCGAAAGTAATCCATATCATAGCAAAAGAAAGGAGGAGAGAGCCCATGGTTTCAAAAGTCCTTTGTACTTGTAGTGTGTCTGTGGGTCTCACACTGGGAGGCGATACCAAGAAAGGCAGATCATAGAATAAGGACAAAGAATCCCACTATGCACAAAGGAAAGAAAGAGAGGATGCGCGACTTGGCAGGTCATTCCCAGCACACCCTGCTTTGCCTGATAAGGAACCTTTGACAGAGTCTGAGACAGCTGTTGACATACCTCTGTGCTTGCTGCAGAGTAGCTGGGCTCTGCCGAAAGGAATGATAAGAGACACAATGAATAACTAACAAAGCTCCTTTGATGAATGCAGTCATTTGCATCCTAGCACAAAATAGCTTTGCTCCTGACCGAGCTGTGCATACCTAGCCACAAATATTGCTTCTCTTTTCAATGACATCTAAGGCAACAAAGGTGGACTGGGTGCAAGTTTGGAGTGGTAGAAGGTTCAGCTTAATTTGTCATAATAGTGCACACAAGGTTGAACCAGGGATAAGTTTCTCATGGTATTGGCTTTAACAACTAATGAGGCTTTGTTGGTTTTGAGGGGAAATGCTTATAATTAAATAGTAGGTTGTTTCTTGACCCACCATACTTGAAATTGATACAGTCTTTACATAAACCTATGAAGCAATAATTCAAGGAGTGAACTGTTGGCCTCAGTGCATTAGAACTGTGTTCCCTGAACTTCACTCCTATTCAACAAAGGAGGATGAGGAGGAGAAGGGTCTGGAATGCCTGAAGTTGGATGTGAGGAATTCCTGAGCGAATGCCTTCCTTTGAATCTGACATGTTTTGTCACTAGCATGTCTTCGCTACTTTCCTGGAATATAGAGATTTTTCTAGGTGAATTGATCTGCTCATACCCATGATCTGGAAGCACAAAACTGTGACTCAGAGCTCACTATGGCCTCTCCTGACTTTTAACGTTCTGCCTAATAGTATCTGATGACTCCCAAGTTATGATGTAGAGAGCCCCAAGGAGGCTTGGTGTATTTTTGGCCAAGTAAAAGCTAATCTAAAGCAGGAAATCTCTTATTCTACAAGGCATCCCTAGGTTGTAGTGCAGTCTCTGTCCTGTGGACAAACTAACTGCTGTTTTGACGGAAAGGCACACCCCCCTTTAGACTCTGTGACTAGTGGACACAAGTTGTAGTGCGAGCTAAGCATCTCATACTGTGCTTTGTTGATGGAAACAAGAGAACAGCAACTGGAGCATCAGGCATCATGCTCCTCCCCCAAGGTGACGAGAAAACCGCTTGTAAATATTTATAGCCTATTTTGAGGGGAGCTTTAACTGCAGCTAGGGAGGGTGGGGTGCAATCTTTGAATAGAGGAAGACCCCCCAACTTCACTTTCTTTTGAAGTGAGTGATTGCCTTCTGCGAGTACTCAGAAACAATGTCCAGGCACTCATAGAGGAATGTTTGTCCTCTCAAATGGTTCTGAGCATTTTTGCTCTGTGTTTCCATGCACCAAATTCTAAATTGAACGTGAACTGACTTACTGTGAAAGACATATATTCTTTGCTGAAGTTCAACCAAAAGGGAAACCTAGAAAGACCAACCGTTGGTTTCTTTTGCTAAAAATAGACTTCTTTGCTTGCTTCTATCCACACGCTGAACATATACTGCTACCAGCTCCACACATATGTATTCATCTGCTACTTATCTATGTCTATCTACTACACACATGCAGTCACCCACTACCCACATGCAGTCACCCACTACACACATGCAGTCACCCACTACACACACGCAGTCACCCACTACCCACATGCAGTCACCCACTACACACATGCAGTCACCCACTACACACATGCAGTCACCCACTACACACATGTATTCACCTACTACACACACGCAGTCACCCACTACACACATGCAGTCACGCACTACACACACGCAGTCACCCACTACACACATGCAGT
>NW_022196893.1:23587346-23588083 GCF_008632895.1 Mastomys coucha
CTACACACATGCAGTCACCCACTACACACACAGTCACCCACTACACACATGCAGTCACCCACTACACAGGTACATCTACCTCCTGTTAATCCCAAAAGAGGGAGGAGAAAGAGTACCAATCCAAATCATCATGGCCAAATTAATTAAAGGAAACAATTAAATGAAACAAGTTCCTTATCCATGCACACAGGCTGCCTCCTCCTAAAGCAGGGTCTTCAAGGGGGCAGCATTGGATCTGAAGAAGTCAAGGCTCAGGAGCAGGTGGCTTCCCAAAGGGGGATTTGGTGGGCAAAATAGGTGTGGTTGCAGAAGCAGAGCATACACACAAGAAGTTAGTCCCTCCGGAAACAAAGACATGGTTGAAAGGTGGGCCTAACAAGGTAGTCATAACAACACAAGGTAGTCATAGGTGGTCACATAACCTCTTGAACAAAAGTAGGGTTACAAGGTTGTTATTAATGACTTTTGGAAACAAAGACAAGATTGCCATTCCTGGAACAGGCAGTGCAGAACCATTTACAGTTAAGGTCACAGGTCGGGCATAGCCCAGTCCTTTGAGAAAGAGAGGTTTATTCATAAACATGAATGAATCCAGTTTGCCTTTACTATAAGGTGGCTTTTATGCCTAAGAGGAAGGCAGGCTGGTTCTTCACTACTGCACATAGACATCACCTACCACACATAGACATCCACCTACCACACATAGACATCACCTACCACACATAGACATCCACCTA
>NW_022196893.1:23588133-23681852 GCF_008632895.1 Mastomys coucha
GACATCACCTACCACACATAGACATCCACCTACCACACATAGACATCCACCTACCACACATAGACATCCACCTACCACACATAGACATTCATCCAACACACATCTCCATCCATCCTCCACACAGAGACATCTATCTATCACACATATCCATCCACCACACACAGACATCCATTCACTACACATCTCCATCCATCCACCACACATAGACATCCACCACATATATACCTCCATCCACTACACATATATAGCCACCCACTACACATATATATCTACCCGCTACAAATATACACACTTAGATAATAGTCACACTTTCCTGTATAAATTCTCTGCCTCCTGCTATCAACTAAGTTGTAGAAACTGGATGGAAACTTAAACGTCTGGGTCTTCCCTCATAAATTTGCTCTACCAGTCCTTGCATAAATACATAAAACAGAAACAAAATCCTCTCCCGACTCTATTCCCATCCACAGTGTCTAGTTAGAAATAATAAGAATTAATTCCTCACAGACAACTGAATAAATGACATTGTTTCCTCTTCCATCTCTCTGTGTTGGTCACTCCAGTAGTCTGACTCTGTGGCCCACATCCCTTATTTCATGGTGACTCTAGGACATTTGCTCTCTGAATGTCATAGCAATGGCACAGTAGGCAGGGCAATGCTTTCTCTTTAGAACTGGTAAAATCACAGAGGAAAACTACCTCTTCTCCTAAACACTTTGTGCACATAGTTACTTTGCCTAATATCTACCTGAAGATACTGAATGAATGATAAAGATTAATGTCACCAAAACAGGTTTTGTTTGAATTCTTAAAAGACAACTATAGTTAGCAAATAGCTGGGTGATTTCATAAACAAAGGTGTAACCCTGAAGAAATTCTACATACCCTGTGGCGGCTGGCTTCCTGTGTGTGCATCTTATTCTGTATGCATGCAATTATTTTCTGAACTCAAACTTGGCTGGAACAAGAAATGTCTAGTTAAATTTAACAGCAGCTTCCATTGTTGTGCGTGCACATACACATACACACACAAGTGTGTGCGCGCACACACGCACACTCACAAGTACACTCATCATTTCTGACTTTTTTTTTCTGTTTTATTTTGGAGGTTTCTTTTTCCTAAATAGTAGTAAGCCCAGCTCCATTCCTTGCAGCAATGTGTGTTTCTTTTCATTCCTGTAGCCTCACTCTGAAGGTCAGGAACCTCCGAAGCCAGATTATAGAATAGCAAGAGACTTGGCTCTGGGTGTTTAATTCTATCTAGAGAAGGCCCTGTAACTTGAAGAACTTAAAAAAAGAAAAAAAAAAAGAAAAAGAAAAAGAAAAAGAAAAAAAAGAGATTCTAAAATGTTTGCCGGGAAATTTATTCATTTGTTTTAGGATTTGTGACTTGAACTGACATTTATGCCTAGAGTCTTTCAGCAAGCTACACACTCTTGATACATTTATGATAATTGTGAGAAGAATGTGTAGAGACTGAGGGAAGCCCCGAGAGAAATGTTTATTGTCAACATGGGCGTGACCACATCAAGGAGCCCAGTACCTCAGCCCCCTAGGAGTGTCATGAAAGCCTTCCTCTGGTTTAAGTCCAGACATTGACAGTGTGCAGAAAATGTCCACCGTAGATTTCTCCCCCTGGATATTTACAGCCTGAAGACTGCTACCCACAGAAACTGCTCCTATGGAGGTCAACTAAACCTGCCTTCATGATCCAGCTGTATACCATAAAGCCCGCCTCTCGTTTACCTGTATACAGTAACTCTGCCTCCCTATTCAGGTATGAACTTGTAGGGTTCTGTGGCTTCTCCGCTAGAGAGCCAAGTCTCCCAATCCCAGCTTTTCCGTGGGTCTCTGTGTCTGTTTTTCTTATTCCTCTGCTGACCTAGTCAGGCCAATCGCTGAAACCACTCAGAACTCAGCAAGAATACGCAGACATTGTAGGAAGGGCTCTTCCTTCATCTGAGACAGGGACAATCTCCTCTTATCCCTGCCCACGTTCTGTTTTCCTAGTCCTGTGCTTCCAGCCCCCAGAACAGTAAACCAGGAGGAGATGTGTCTTCTTAGGCTGCCTGCAAGGAATCTTACTCTTCTCTTGTTCTTTTGGGAAGAATGAGCCACATGGTCACATTTTACACAGCAGGGGCAGTGATGGGGGTATCAAGGGTCAAGTTTGGAGCTCCTTCAGCCTCCATCTTAACACTAGCCCAGCATAAGCTTATGGTGTATAACTAATAGTCTTAGCGTAGGCATTCTAGGAAATTATAGATGGCCTAGACATTCTGGAAAATGGGGGAAAGTGTCTGCTTTATACCACAAAGAAAGAGAAGGGGGGAGGGAGAGGGGAGGAAGGAAGGAGGGAGGGGGAGAGAGAGAGAGAGAGACAGAGACAGAGACAGAGACAGAGACAGAGAGACAGAGAGAGACAGAGAGCAAGAACAAGAACAAGAACACAGGGAAAACATTCCATCCCACTAATTCACAGGGTATTCATGACACCCTTGAGAGAATTAACCATATTTATCTGTAAGCATGATTCCAGCAACAGTAGTGGTGCGTGCTGATCCCTGTCGCTGTAAGAAAGTAGGACATGCAGAGCCAAGGTGACAGAACCTTTCTTAGTGAGAAAGCGTGCCTGTGTGACACCCTAAATCAAACAACTCAGATTCCGTGAGAACCAATGAAAAGCCAAAGGATCCAAGATTCCTGGTGAAGCAGTACTGCGGCTGCGCGTCTCCTCCTACTCGCGCCAGAGGTCACGAGAGCCGCTTACTGGTTTATTTGTGTTTGCTACTTCTAGTGACATCTCAAGGGTGAAATGTAAGATGCAGTGAATTCCACAGCTAAAGTGTGCTATGCTCGCTCCTTAGCCCTTGGGGAGGTTCACTCTTTGCTAGGGCAGAAATGAGGATCGCATCTATTGTTCCCTATTTGACTCATTGCTTTGTAGCTAGCAGGTATTTAGGAAACACTGAAGAATTTTAATTGAGCATTGATGATGTTGGTGACAATGACTCACAAATTTTATACAGAAATTCAGAAACCATTTATGATTTAGTGAATACGCATCACGCATTGAAATTAGTTTAGCTGTTATGATGGACTGTTGTGATAAAACTCATTATTAGCATGATAATTATAAACTTAAATTATTAGCAAAATGATGCTGAAAATAATATTTCACTTAAAATAGAGCACCTGTCTGTAGCCATACCACTGCAAATGTACCCGATCTCCTCTAATATAAAATGCACCCCTTTTATGAAGGTTTCTTCTTAGAGATCAGTTTTTTATTTTAAGACTGTATTTTATAACTAAAGATTCCTTTGATCATGATTAATTGATCTAATAATCTTGAAAACAAGTGATACATGGCAAATAATATAAAGTCAGATCAATTAATAAACACATGTATTAAATACATGGCTTAAAGGATCCAAATATACTTGAAATATTTCATTTCACATAATGATATCTATTGATTGACAATGACCAAAGAGATTAAGTACTTTTTGTGGATGTTTTATTTTTGCTCCCACAACCCTTCTCCCACAGCTGTGTAAATGGACATACAGTCGGCATCCACTGAGTTTTAAGGAACAGAAGTAATTCTACAGGTTTTATGTATATTAATGAAGCTAGTCTTCTCACTAGAGGCTATTGATTCATTACTTCCATTATTACTGTGAAACCGTTTGATGTCGGATACCTAACCAAGCCACTCATGTCTATCTCCCACTAACTAGTGGAACAAGATTAAAATCAAGGAATTAAATGCTAGATGCTTTTTGAGCATTGGCCCACACAGGACATAAGCTGCTCCCCCGTCCTCTAGAAGCAACACATATGTTCCCTGTAAGGCACTGCACTGTTGCTGCATGTAAGCAAGTCCACTCTTCCCCAGCTGGTGAATGGAACGCCTGTGCCCTCCACCCTGCACAGAGAAGACCAAAGCTATGGCGGCCATTATTTACCTCCTTAGACAGTAGAAATGGGTTTTGCTTGGTTTTAGAAGATTCTCAAGAACACTCAGTGCTGGCGGAAAAGGTTACTGTCATCCACGTCCCAAAAGCAACTTGGGTAAGATACAACTTCGTGTGCTTTATTTTGTTTTCTAGTAAGACAGCTTAGAGAAGAAGTAGTATAATATGGATAATTGACCACACGAAATCTCCACCTTTTGTTTCCCCAAACTGATCACAAGTTGGCAATTCCATATGTTTCAACCCAACAGTCAACCAGCTATAGCATTTGCTGGGTTAGAGTCATCTATCCTCCATACAGAGCACTCGGAGCTACCCATGTGCTGCCCATATTGATGCAAACCTGTTCCCCTGTTTGCTGTCTTCAGTCATATCTGGACCCGAACCCAGACTTGTGTCCTGTTCATAAGTCAAGTTGCTCTTTACATCCTCATCTCTGTCTGCTTAGGCTCTGCAGAACTGACCTACTGCTAACTGGCTCCCTTGTAAATGTCATGTAATACTGTCTTTCAATGTGACAAAGCCATCTAATTGTAAAGATGGTTCCTGAGAATGTTTTTTAGGAAAAGACTTTACTGAAGAAGGGTAAGCCTTGAGAGGAGATGAGGGCTGCTAGGACTGAGGGATGCAGGTATAAACAGTGGGGTACGCAGGCTGGGAATATGCTTGAATGAAAAGAACAGTCCAGAGCTCCCAAAGTTTGTGAGGGGGATAAGCACCCATCCATCCAAAGTGAAGACTCCAGGCAGTGGGAGATTAGAAAGAGATGGCCACTGCATCCTGAGCATCTCTCGAGTGCCAGGCACTGACTTATGCCTTTCCAGTTCCACCAAATGGAGAAATTAATTATCAGTTGTACAAGAGAAGCTGAGATGTAGCAAGATTAAGTGTCTCATCAAAAGCTACATTTTTTAATGATTTTGCAGGTAGTCCTTTTAAATTTACTTACTACGGAATAAGCTGAGACCTAAGTATTTAGTAAAAAAATAAACTCATTTGAATTACACAGCAAATCAAGGAGGGACACTTTATTATTATTACTGTTTCCTTTAGAACTAAGTGAAGCACCCAAGAGTCAATTATCTGACTCAAGGTCTCTTAGTACATAGATATGAAGATCAGCTGCACAGAAAAAAAAAAAACCTTCTACAAATAATCAACCTTCTCATGCAGTTAGCTGATAGCTGTAACAATGGTTGGGGGAGTGGGGCTAGCCACAGAGACGCAAGGTAGCTCCTTATTGCTGAAGATCCTATGCACTGCTGACCCAGGGCCTAGAGAACCTTGAGCTGGAACTGACCTGAAATCCTCCTTCCTGCAGACCAGCTTTCAGGGTACCAGAAGGTCCCATGCAAGGTTTCAAGACAATGGACAGTCCTACCCAGTTCCGACATATGGACCACATCACGAACGGCATGACATGATAACTCTAAGGATGTAGTAGTGGCTTGCATATCTTGGCAGCAACCAACAGCTTTCTAATTGGACTTAAGACCTCCTCAGCATGAGGGAAACCGTGCCTGGTGCTATAAACCTACCCACCTACCCAGGACTAGTGAAATTATGGATCTGGGACGAGAACCTACAACCACCACTTTACTAAAACAGCATAATTCCTAACTGCCTAAACATTAGCACTTAGGCTCACAGATAAGTGTAGTCCTCCCCTCTCATCAAGGAAACATCTCTTTGCAAGAAATGGAAACCATTACAGAACACCACAACCAAACGGAACAGCTGTGAACAGCTCCGGTTGATCCACCTACAATCTAGTCGCTGCACCTAAAGCTCAGAGATCACTGTAGAAGAGGACGCAGGCAGGAAAGCTTCTATGAGCCAAGGGAATGGGGAGTTTGCTGTGAGATTGTATCTTCTAAAGTGTTAGAGGCAGCACTCACCAACATGAGCTGAACCAGGACACTAATCGTCATGCTGTTTTAGGAAGAAAGATACCAATAGGCATGCTTACATAGAAGGGGGAGGCCTCATGATGCTTCAGCCCTACACGAAGAACTACAGGAGACTTAGGTAGGGATGCCGACAGTGGAACAGATAGTCTTCCCCAGTGAGAAGCACCCTGATTGGTTATCCAGCATCAAATGTTCAGCCCAGAAAACATGTACATCCAAGTAACATTACATAGACTGAGCAGGTGGTATTTATATATTCAGGAATATACTCACTTATGAATGTGTGTGTGTGTGTGTGTGTCTGTGTGTGTGTATGTATGGCATGCATGTTTCCATGCATGCATGCATGCTTACATACGAGTGCATGCTTAATAACAATTAAAGAAAAGGAGACTATAAAGTTGAATGAAAGCAAAATGGGTACATGTTTGAGGTTGAGTTAAAAGAAAGGGGGAAACTGGTGTAATTATACCATAATCTTAAATTATAAATATTGAAAAAGTTGGGAGCCCAGGGACACTTAGAACTGTGAATACCACACTTACTTACCAGAATGACTAGTGCTAGTAAGTACTTCAAAAGGAAGTCACACAAAAGACCATGACTAAAATTTTAATCTGAGATACCCAAGAGTTGGATTAGAGCCTCATTCCTGAAGAGGAGAAAGTTAAAAATATTACTAAGGAATATAGACATGGGAATAAGTAGGTATGGAAGTGAGTGTGAAGAAACAAAATACTCCTTTAAGACTGTAGCCCTGAGTGTCTGGAATCACAATGCCATGGCATGAAGTTAAAAAACAAACAAACAAACAAACAAACTTGGAAGAAGTGTTCGGAGGCAAATTTTGCACAAAGTATGGAAAATGCAAATGTAAGTAGTCATGTCCAGTGAACTGTGGCTATAGATAATTACAATACCCACTGTGAGCTAGATGGACTTGCATCTTGATAGTGTGTTTGTGTGCCTATTTCTCCTCATTAGATGAAATTTATAACCTCTCTTTCCCTTTGGAATCCTTAGCACCCAGTGCAGGACCATGTTGTCTAGTAGGTGTTCAATAAACAGGACTGACTGCATAAAGACAAGTGAGCTGACACTGTTGAAGTCTCTCAGGAAGAAAGTGGAGAAATCAGCTCCCTCTGACATTGATTTTTCTCTTTCTGGGAGAGACGGAGCTTTCAACTCCATCTTCTCCTAATAGAATCTGGACTGCCACTCCGAGAAACTGCAGCATGAAATAAATCACCAGATGCTTAGCAAAATATTACCTTAGAATTCTCTTAATGGTTTAGTAACTGGAATCAATATATGTCCATTACTTCTGTGTCTTTAATTGTTTTTATCTGAAATACTTGATAGTGAGCCTGAAAGTGTCTTGGAGAAACACATTCTTCACCGCTTTAAATGGCACTGCAGGGGAGTTCTCAAGAGAACGCTTACATGCAGAGAGAGACTTCTAATCCTTGATGATAAAGAGCAGGTTGACCTTTTTTTTCCCCACAAGAACCTAAACCTTCCTAAAGGAAACATATTGATGGCAAATTAACAGTTGGATTTTTGTTTGTTTGTCTCCATTTATGCAAGCCATAATGTTTGTGGCTACAGTGTTTGGGACATATTTAAAAGGTGGCACTGCTGTATATAGCTGAAACAAGGCTTCCAGAGCTCATTGTGATTATCCCGTATGCTTTCTTCTCCCTGATTTCTTCTGGCCTCCACAGGTACCATTTCTTTTTGGTTCTAGTTGATGCCTCAAGCTAAAGATTCATACTTGAAAGATTTTAGCTGTGAGCAAGTTGGGTCACAGACTTCTCGAGGTCCTGCTCAGATGGCTTACAGCCCCTTTCCATCCCACACACTCACACCGTGGCTGTCTCCAAAGCACCAGGAAGCCGGTCTTTCCCCGCATTTTAGGTATTAATCACTGTGAAAACTATGTATAGAAAGAAACACAATATTGATATGAAATTACATATCGAAATGGGGCTAGGAAAACAAACGTTCAAGAAGTTTCTCCAACACAATCTCTAGTTCCACTTTGTTTCTTCTTAATAGGCCAACTTATTCTGTAATAATTACTGTTGTGAAATTTTTGCATGACATATGTATGTACCCATAAAGAACCAGCATAGCAAAGTGGGCGTGTAATTACAAGTTCAAAATTGAAGATTTATTCTAAGTGGATGACACAAAATGAACTGTTTGAATTCTATGCTTCACAAAGTCTCAGTGAAGGTGACCCATCGGATATGAAACATGAGACTATTCAATGATTCCTTCATTCCTATGACCCTGTTCTAATGCTTTTGACACTTGGCCATAAGGTCTCAACATTGTTTTAATTGTACGAAGCTGCCCCAATACTTCCTTTATTCAGGTTATTATTATTATTATTATTATTATTATTATTATTATTATTACTTATTTCAAGAAGGTACCAGCCTGCTGTCAGCCCTGAGAGTGACAGGTAATTTGACAACTCTGAGCACAGTGTCCTCAGACTACCTATTAATGATTGTGGTGCCCATTCCTGCTTGGCAGCCTCTGTCTCCAATTAAGCATCTGTGGACACTGGAAAACAGCCTCTTAATTGGGAGCTGCGGATACAAAGCAGGTTGCAATTTCTGCCAAGACATTTATCAGTCAGGCCAGGCGAGCTCCCTTCGCTATTCCTGACTCTCGCACTTGTGTTGTGCTTTCCCTACCACGCCCCTCCCACCCCCTGCAAGACAAGGAGGCTATTTGGCAAGTGTCTGAAGCCAGCAAAGTCATTTTAGTTCCATAAATAACATCCTACCGAACCAGGACCCGTGACGAATTCCGTCCTAATTACACTTCTTCTCACCCTTCCCCCAACCTCCCATTAAGATATATTGTCTAGGACACACGCAGGAGATCTGTTTGCAGCTATCTTTTACATAGAACTGATTGTTTAATTGCAGATTAAAGATTAATGCAAGTATAATGATTCCACGAGGACACTTCAGACAAAAGCATCCTGCATCAGGCTGCCTGCCTCCATTTTTCAATTTGACCATAAATTTGGCTGGGAATTAAATAGTAAGTAGCCGTGATTGCAACTCTGGTCTCTGAAGGCACTCACGGGAATGAAAATAAATGAACAGGCTCTCACACAAAGCATGTTTCATTATGGTCATTAGTGGGCAGATTCTCAGCAGTATTGAAGGTGAAATTGTCTAGGAGAGTTGTTGGCACATCTGTTAGGAAGAGCCAGAAGTGGGGTACAAAGGACAGAAGTGGTATCGGTTGGAAAAAGAATGCAATGTACTTTTGAAACTTAGCTCCTTTGTGTCTTTCCATTGTTTTAAAGGCATCAAGCATTAGCAGTAGGTTATTTGCTTCTTTAGTGTGAATTAAAAATTGGCACAATGGAGAATATGCATATGATTGTACATGATCAAAATTAGATCAACTTGGCCTAAAACTGCCAATAAAACCGCCAGGGTAAATAGAACACAATCTCACACACACTTCATGAGGGCCTTCTCTAGACATGGAATTAGGACTCTTAACATGAAATTTTTACTTTCTATTTTGTTTTAGAAGTAAAAGACAATTTTCCATACTTCTTTGGCTTTGTGTTGATATGTCAGCCATCAGTGGCAAGTGTGAAGTTAAATTTACTTCATCATTTATTGTTACCAAGGTGCAAATCCATTTACATAACTAATAAAAGGACAAGTGTGGCTGCTAAGATCATTTTTCTTGACTGCTGCTGGTTCCATGCACTGTATAAATATATTTCTCTTATATGGACCTATAAGACATTACACTATTAAATATGTTAATATGTATACTAACTTAAACCTGTTGTAACTTGAGAAGCTTGTTTTTAGTTCCTTTTAGAAACCTGCACACTAGTCATATTATATATGAACATGTTACAGAACATGTTACCTATTGATAATTTGTATGAAACCAACATAAAGCAAGTTGGCCTAGAGTTAGACACTTACCTAGTCATTCTCCACAGCTTGTGCTCCTATGCTCCTCATCCATAAAGGCAAACACAGCCGGAATAGTGACAGCAACACATTTATAGATTTTAAAACTATAAACCTAATTTCATATAATCACAGTGAATATGACCCCTTCAATGTAGGAGGTGAAAATAACACAGTATTGCTCATGAGAACCAGGGTCTTCTGGAAAAAAATCAGATGGAACTACGCTAACATTTGGCAAACACTTGGGTGAAGTCAGGTTGTATAATGAACTCACATTGGTGAGCAAAGTATAGCACGCATAAAGATGTTCCATGTCAGCGGGGCGGTGGTGGCGCACGCCTTTAATCCCAGCACTTGGGAGGCAGAGGCAGGCGGATTTTTGAGGCCAGCCTGGTCTACAGAGTGAGTTCCAGGACAGCCAGAGCTACACAGAGAAACCCTGTCTCGAAAAACAAAACAAAGAAAAAAAAAGATGTTCCAAGTCAGTTCCACAGACATTACTAGGTCCTAGTCATGAATTAAGAAAACAAATAATAAACTAATCCCTACCTCTCCCACATTTCTCCAAACAAATGCAAGCCCTCATGGAAAAGATTAAGTTATGAAAAATACAGTCCAATGATGAACGTCATAGTTAATACATATATTTCAGGATAAAAAACAGAGGCTTTTGCTGATGGATATGAATGAGATGGTTAAGGAGCACAGTAAAAAAAGGGGGGATTTGATCATACCCTGATTGGGCTTGAATTATTCACACAAGGAAGAAGTGGCTTCCTCCTGAGATGGAGGTGATGATAACTTTTCAGAAGACATAAGTAGACATCACAGTGTCTCCTTTTTTTTTTTTTTTTTTTTTTTTTTTTTGTTTTTAAAATCCCTTAGATCAGCAGTGGGCAGAGTTGTGATAGTTGTATGACAAATATCCATCTACTTTTTATTGCGTATTCAAATTTCTACTAGGGCTGAAGACAATTTCTACTAAATACTACTCATGTACAAAAAATTTTTTTTATCAAAAAGGTTAATTAGCTGCCAACTATGATTACTGACGAGTGAGCCAAAAGAAATATCTTAAATTAAAGTAGCAGGTCTTAGAGTTGGATGGGAGTCAGGATGATGATGATTGACATTGACTTCACTCAAAGCTTCTCAGCATCCAAGTTCTCTGCCACCAAGAACAATGCCTCCTCCCTGGGGAGGAGACAAGATACAGGGAGGCACAACACAGGAAATCAAGGAGGCTCCTTTACAACTTCAGAAAGTACACCAAGAACAATGCCTCCTCCCTGGGGAGGAGACAAGATACAGGGAAGCACAACACAGGAAATCAAGGAGGCTCCTTTACGACTTCAGAAAGTACACATGTGGACATGTTCTAACTGAAGCATCTTAAATTAAAGACTGGGAGGCATGAAGGAATGTCATGACTAAGTCAAGCACCATGGAAGATACTTTTCCATCCTTTAAACTATTCATTTGATCCATTAAGTTATCATCATTTTTGTTAAATGTAAGTAGGCATCACCTATCCACGACTATAGAAGATAAAAATGAAATAGTGTCTTAGACATGAGCAAAGACCATTCTTCCTCTTTGGTTATGTAATTTGTGCACATCAAGTCTGCATGTTCTACACTCGTGGTACATTGGTGCAGAGCTCCAATGTACACTAAGATTAGAAATTGAAGGGCATAATTTTGGGCATGTCAACAATTTCTTTTCTTACAATAGCCACATCCGCTACTAGGCACCTGTTGAGATAGCAGCTAGCCACCCCCCTCCCCACTAAATGTCTTTGATGTCCTTTATTAATGAGGCTATTTTTCAATCCTATTCTTTTTTTTGATACTGCTCATAAAGCTTGTGGGACTGACTGGCAATGGCTCATTGCTAGGTGACCACATAGCTTTATTTAAAGAATTACTTGGTATTTAAAATTCTTAGGTAAAAGATACTTAAAATCATATATGTGTGTGAGGTGTGTATGTCTGTTTATAGTATATAGTATAGTAAATATGTAAGTTTTCAATAAAGTAAGAAATCTTGTTGAGATTTTGGTTTCATTGACAGTAGATTAACATTGAATGCTTAAACATGATATGCTCTGAAGATACCAAGTTACTCCTTGTGGTTTTGAATATGCTTGGCCCATGGGAAGTGGCACTATTAGGAGGTGTGGCCTTATGGGAGGAGTTGTGTTGTTGTAAAAGGAAGTGTGTCACTGTGGAGTCAGGACTTTGAGGTCTCATATATATGTTCAAGTCTGACCAGTGTAACATTGTTTTTTCCTGGCTGCCTTTGGATCAAGATGTAGAACTCTCATCTCCTCTAGCACCATGTCAGCCTGGATGCTGCCATGCTTCCCAGCATGATGATAATGGACTGAATCTCTGAAACTGTATGCCGGCCCTAATTAAATGTTGTCTTTATTATAGTTGCCATGGTCATGACATCTCTTCAGAGCAATGAAACCCAAACTAAGACACTCCCCATGACTAGATTTTACACCGTGGCATGTGCTGGGAGAAGAGAGATGCCCATAGGAATGTAGGTTCGTGAATAGGAATCAAAACAAATAAAGCAACATTGCTACTTAAGTTTTCCAATGCCAGCCTTAGCTGACAAATAGACACATATATAGTTTCTGATAGTCAACATAGTAATATCCCAGAGAGGACACAGAGACGCCATAGCTCAACTCAATGGGAGCTCCAGGATGCTGCTGCTGGTGCCTTATACAAAGGGAAACAGAAGAGCTTTCAGCAGACAATGGAGTGGAGAAGATGAGAAGTGATACTGTAAAGATACCTAATTAAACTATAACTGGGATGATAAACTGAGAAGCTCTGGCTTCAGGCATAAAATATAAAAGTCGTATTTGGATATTATGGCTCCCAGTACTGTATTTGTATGGGATGTCTGTGTGTGTGGGAACATATGTGTCTCTGTGTCTGTATGTGGTTCTTGTGCTTTTAAATGGGCTTTTTCTCTGTTTCTTTTATTTTACTTTATTTTATTACTATTATTAGATACATATTTATATTGTAATGAAGGAAAGCAAGTATAGATTTAGGTGAGTAGGGAGTTGGGAGGATCTGAGAAGAAATGAGGGAAGGTAAACAGAATATACTGTATGATATATATATATATATATATATATATATATATGAAATGTATGTAAAACACTTAAGGTACTAATTTTTGATTAATACTCATTCTAGTAGATAGTATTTCAAAACTAATTTCTGTTCCTCCATGTACAAATGAAACTGAGGTACACATGAAGAGACGTATGGTATTTAAAAGATGTTCCCAACCAGATGTCCCCCAAACATATATCCACAAGGGGCTTCAAGGGCAATTGCTCTTTGTTAAGCAAGTCATGGTGTCTCATCATTACCAATATCACCCATGAAAGGAGTGCCTTTGGTCATCTCTCTTTCCTCTTCTTCTTCGAACTACCCATCTCTAGACATTAAGTCAGTAGCTCACTAACAATCACGTTTTCCTTTCCAGAGCTACCAATGCATTCTTTCTCAGGCATGTGATAAATGATGTGCCTATTCCCAAATCCATCTAGCCAACACAGCTCAAGGCCAATTCATTAGCTCGGATTTTCAAACTCCCTTGTTCAATTCTTCAATATGAAAATGAATCTGGCAAACTGTTCTCATCCCATCACGTCTACAGTGTCCTTTCCAGCATGCCGTGGATCTAGCCATGTTTTACTGGCTTCACTTAGTTTCTGTTTGGAATTATGTTCCTTCAAGCTTCCTTCAAAACAAATTCAGGTCCAAGGCTTTGGTGGAGTTTTCCACAATCATCAATAATGCTGGCAGTCCTTTGTATCCTCCTGACAGTGATTGGTAGCAATTGGAGAAAGCTGCGTACAGCATGGTTTACCTTTTGGGTATACATGCTCTGTCTTTATGACTAAGATCAGAGAGTCTCTCCACACAGAAGCCATACCCCATAGCTTATACCCATTTACAAATCTAGCCCCTACTGCATCGTTTTTCAGAGGTTAGACATCTGTGCATGATCAAAATGACTCATCAAAAGTATGATAATATGATAATCTTTTACATAGGAATTTTTAAATTTATCACTTTTATACAATTTGGATGCATCTAAATACAGTAGCCACAAGAAGTAGATTAAATGTGTGATGTGAACTTCATTAGAATCATATGAAGGGTTGGAGAGATGGCTCAGTAGTTAAGAGCACTGACTGTTCTTCCAGAGGTCCTAAGTTCAATTCCCAGCAACCATATGGTGGCTCACAACCATCTGTAATGGATCTGATATCCTGTTCTGGTGGGTCTGAAGACAGATATAATATACTCATTGCTGGGCAGTGGTGGTCCATGCCTCTAATCCCAGCACTTGGGAGGCAGAGGCAGGGTGGATTTCTGAGTTCTAGGCCAGCCTGGTCTACAGAGTGAGTTCCAGGACCACCTGGGCTACACAAAGAAACCCTGTCTTGAAAAAACAAACAGAGAGACAAACAAAAGAATCATATGAAAACATCACAAAAAGCAAGGCAAGATGGCACACACTTCCAGTGCCCATACTTGGCAGGTGGAGGAAAAGGATTATGAGGTTCAGATCAGCCTAGGTTAAATAAATAAAACCTTGTGTCAAAATATTCCTGGTGTAGCTCAGTTGGTAGAGTATTCCCAGCACTGGATAAGACAGTGTATGGGTACACACCTATAATCCCAGCACTCAGGAGATGGAAGTGTGAATTTCAAGAGTTCAAGGGTTATCCTACACACTTAGCAAGTTCACTGCCACACTAGAATACATGAGACCCTGTTGCAAAATTTTGTTTAAGACATAGTTGTTATTGATTTGGATCACTGGGTTGACAGTGTCTGGACTATGGATTAACTTCTTTCCCTCCTAGCCATCCCTTCATTGACACAAATGGCTACCATAGCTTCAAGCATTAAAATCATTCAAAAATTCATATTTATTATCTTTAACTATTGTATGCTTGTGTTTCTATGTGTAGATATGTGCACACAAATCCGTGAAGGTACTGAATCCTCTGAGCTGGAGGGACAGGCCTTGTGACAGCTTAATATGTGTACTGGTAACTGAACTCAGGCCCTCTGAAAAAGGAGCATGTGCTCTTAACTGCTGAAGTTTCATCCCGACCCTTGTGCATATTCTAAAATGGTAAACCAGAGGCACTTTTCCTGTCCTGTCTCTCCTTTACCAAGATAATAAGAGGAAACAGAAATATCTAAGTAGCTTTTCAAAAATACTTTAGAGAGATTCTCTCTTTCTCTGTCTGTCTCTCTTACACACACACACACACCACATACATACCACAATAGAAGGTTGCTCCTAGCAATGAAGATAGCTAGAAAAAAGGTCTCTGGAATGTTTCATCTCTATAAGGTGAACTGATAACCTATAGTATAGGTCCTATAACAAAGGAGGAAGTGGCAAGTGGCCATTGATGGACAGCCAGTAGCATCAATGGGCAAGTTTCAGATTCATTTAAGGATCCTTCTGCTTGTTGCTCTTTATCAGCTTGACGCAAGCCAGACATATCTAGAGATGGGGATTAGTCGTTGAGACTATGCCTCCCTAAGACTTGCCTGTAGGCATATCTGGGGTCTTGATCAATGACTGATGTGAGTTGGTCCAGCACCATCCCTGGGCAGGTGGCCCTGGGTTCCATAAGAAAGCAGAGTGAGAGCCAAGCAGTATTCCTCTGACTTCTGTTTCAGTTCCTGCCTCTAGATTCCTGCCTGCTTGCGTTCCTGCTCTGACCTCCCCTCTGTGATGGGCATGTAAGAGGGAATAAGGCCTATCCTCCCCAAGTTGCTTTGTTTGGTCAGTGTTTTATCACAGCGATGAAAACCCTAATTCAGACAGTCCTCCATCACATAAATGCCCTAATCCTCGCTAGCTGCTATCCCATGTGTTTAGTAACTTACTAGTCATAGCAGTCCTGGGAGCTTGACAGGATTTTCCCATTTTGAAGATGATGAAAACTGGAGCTCACACTATCAGAATTTACAGAGAAGGCTGATTAAAGTCCACCTGACAAGATTACGACTTTAATATAATTTTTTATAAATTTGGATTAACACTTTACCTTTAGATTTTTTCATCCTGCTTTAGGCCTTCATTTATTTGATTAAAAATGAGAACTGAAACATAAATAATCTTTGATAAACATTTTTGTAATTGATTTAGTGATTGAAAGCTCTTACATGACATCTCATCAAATGTCTCCTTTCTTTCTCTCTTTCTTTCTCCCTTTCTTTCTTTCTTTCTTTCGATGTGTCTTTCTTTTGTTCTTTCTTTGCTTCTTCCTTAAATTTTAAATGATTTTTAAGTTGTCAGAAAAATTGAGTAATAATTTTTAAAAACTGTCATTTTAATTAGCATGCAAAGTATTTGGTTTCATTATGACATTTCAGGCATAATCTGCTTCTAATGAGCCTCTTCCGCCCTCCATCCCATTCTCTCCTGGACCTTTCTAGCCACGAGCCTCTTCTGCCCTCCATCCCATTCTCTCCTGGACCTTTCTAGCCACGAGCCTCTTCCGCCCTCCATCCCATTCTCTCCTGGACCTTTCTAGCCACAGAGTTCTTTCCCTTGCAGGTCACATTTGTTCTATAAGCCTCCTCACCTCCCTTTAGCAACACATTTTCCTTATATATTTCTAGATTGAGATAATTAATATGAAAATGGTCATGTTTCTCCAGTGAGGTACTTAATGTGAAAAACAATGGGCAGATTCAGTGTAATTCCCATCAAAACTCCAAGGACACTCTTCAGAGAATTGAAAAGTGAATCCAAATATCTGTATGATAACACAAAAGACCTAAGGAGAAGAAAACACTGGTGGTATCATAAATAAAGAAGAACTATGCAACAAACATACAGTGACAAGGATAGCAACAGAATAGAGGACCAAAACCACACTCACACAGGTATGCCCACTTAATATTTCATAAATGTGTCAAAAACATACAATGGGAAAAGGCCAGCTTACTCAATAGATTGTGCTGATGAAACTGGGTATTTGCATGTAAAGAGTGAAAATTGATTGATATCTTTCACCTTGAACAAAAAAATAAATTCAAAATAGATAGGGACCTAAATTTAAAATTAGAAGCATATATGAGATGGCTCAACTCAATGTTGAAGGGCTTACTATTGAAGAAGACCTGGGTTCAGTTCCCAGTATACACATGGTGGGTCACAGCCGTCAGCCATTCCAGTTCCAGGGGATCCAACATCCCCTTCTGACCTCTGTGGGCACTGAACACACATGTTGCACATATATACATGAAGGTAAAACATTCATATACATAAAATTTTAAAGTCTAAAACACTTTTCAATAAAAACCAATTTTTTTATTGTAGAGGTCTCTTTGTAAAGTTTATTTCATGATAGTTAGGCTTTTGGAGTTATTGTGAATGATACATTTTCCTATTTCTTTCTCAGAAAGTACATAGGAAAGCTACTGATCTCCTTATGTTCAGTTTATAGCATGCAACTTTACTGAGTATCTGGGCATTCTTTATGCAGTCTGTAGGGTTTTTAAAGTATAGAACAATGTCATCTGTGTACCTATGTGTGTGCCTCTTTGACTGTCTTTGTGTGTTTGTGTCGGTGTGTGTCTAGCTGTGTGTGTGTGTGGGGGGTGTCCCTCTCTGTCTGTGTCTTTGTCTCTCTATGTGTATGTGTGTGTGTGTGTGTGTCTGTCTGTCTGTCTCTGTCTTTGTCTCTGTCTGTCTATCTGTCTGTCTGTCTGTCTCTCCCTCCCTCTCTGTGTGTGTGTGTGTGTGTGTGTATGTATGTATGTATATATGTATGTATGTATGTATATATGTATGTATGTATGTGTTAAGGCTTGCTTTGTCACCTACTGTGGCCTGATCTGTAGAAGGTTCTGTATGTTGCTGAAAGGAATATATAGTCCCTTAACTGTAGGATGTTATATTTTGTAGATACATTTTTGTTTTTGTTTGTTTATTTTGTTTTGTTTTAGGTTTGTAAGTGGTTTCATTTCTTTTCTTTTTCTTTCTTTATTTTTTTTTTTGCTTCTTTTTTTTTTAACTGAATATTTTCATTTCAAATGTTTTCCCCTTTCTAGGTCTCCCCTCTGGAAATCCCCTATCCCATCCACCGTCCTCTTTCCTCTATTAGGGTGCTCCCCTACCCACCAACTCCTGTCTTCCCTCCCTAGCATTCCCCTACAATCTGTGGTATAATTGATTTCTGTAGTGTTTTTGCTGAGTGTTGATTTAGAACAGATACCTGAAAAAGGAGTGCTGTACTGAAGCATTCCAGTACAGTTGCGTCTGTACCTGTGGCTTTTATGTCTTTACGTGTGTTTATGAAATTGGGAGACCCAAGATTGGGCACATAAATGTTTACATTTATTATATTTACTTGATGATTTATTTCCTATATGAATATATATATGTCAATATATATATATATATATATATCAAATATATTTCTTACAACTAATTTTGGTTTCACTTGTATTAGATGTAAGAATTGCCGCATCTACTTGTTTATGTCTTCTGTTTGCTGAGTATATTAATTTACAACCTTTGGCATTCTGTTTTTAGATATCTTGGTTAGGTAAATGATCTTTTGGAGGTAACAGGCAATTGTATCTCATTTTCCATCGGGTCAGCTTTTTTAGTAGTTTATTTACTGCTAAGTTTAAGCTATTTTCATATAAACTTTGTACTGAGAAAGACTTCCTGTTTTTGTTAGTTTATGTTGTGGTTGATTTGGCTTTTTTGTATTTCTCTTCCTTGTCTGCTATTTGTATCGGAGGTTTTCAAGTTTGAGGTGTTGGAGATTACCAGTTCCTTCCTAGCTCATTCCCGGTCATCCGATCCTCTAAGGGAATCTATTCCTTCCTGTTTTCATGAGTGAGTCATGACCATCCATCTGCTCCTCTAATAGGCCATATTCCTCCCTACGTCTTCATGAAAGAGTCTCCCATTCTTCTTCTCCTATATACAGTGTTAGTTTAAGAACTTTCTGCAGAGGTTGTCATGCATTGGCTTCATTTGTTTGGGACTGGAAATGTCCCCATTTCCACTTCAGTTTCATGGCATAGCTCTGATAGGTACAGACAATTAGGTTGTTGGGGTTTTTTCTTTCTGGGATTGAAACACATCATAACCTGCTTTCCTGCCTTTTATGGTTGCTGAGAAAAGACATGGCACTATTCTGATGTGTCTGCTGTGGTGTGTGAGTTGTCCCTGAGAGGTTTCTGATGTTTCTGTGGTGTGTGAGTTGTCCCTGACAGGTTTCTGATGTGTCTGCTGTTGTGTGTGAGTTTTCCCTGACAGGTTTCTGATGTGTCTGCTGTTGTGTGTGAGTTGTCTCTTACAGGTTTCTGATGTGTCTGCTGTGGTATGTGAGTTGTCCCTGACAGGTTTCTGACATGTCTGCTGTGGTGTGTGAGTTGTCCCTGACAGGTTTCTGATGTGTCCGCTGTGGTGTGTGAGTTTTCCCTGACAGGTTTCTGATGTTTCTGCTGTGGTGTGTGAGTTGTCCCTGACAGGTTTCTGATGTGTCCGCTGTGGTGTGTGAGTTGTCCCTGACAGGTTACTGATGTTTCTGTCGTGTATGAGTTGTCCCTGACAGGTTTCTGATATGTCTGCTGTGGTGTGTGAGTTGTCCCTGACAGGTTTCTGATGTGTCCACTGTGGTGTGTGAGTTGTCCCTGACAGGTTTCTGATGTGTCTGCTGTGGTGTGTTGAGTTGTCCCTGACAGGTTTCTGATGTTTCTGTTGTGTGTGAGTTGTCCCTGACAGGTTTCTGATATGTCTGCTGTGGTGTGTGAGTTGTCCCTGACAGGTTTCTGATGTGTCCGCTGTGGTATGTGAGCTGTCCCTGACAGGTTTCTGATGTGTCTGCTGTGGTGTGTGAGTTGACCCTGACAGGTTTCTGATGTGTCTGCTGTGGTGTGTGAGTTGACCTTGACAGTTTTCTGATGTTTCTGCTATTGTGTGTGAGTTGTCTCTTACAGTTTTCTGATGTGTCTGCTACGGTGTGTGAGCTGTCCCTGACAGTTTTCTGATGTGTCTGCTGTGGTGTGTGAGTTTTCCCTGACAGGTTTCTGATGTGTCTGCTATGGTGTGTGAGTTGTCCCTGACAGGTTTTAGCGTTGTTTCTTTGGCATCTTTATTATGGTATGTTGTTGAGACATTCTTCTCTGATCCTTTGGAGGTAAAATCTCTCTGGGGTTAAAATAACTTGTGCTTATCAATTTATTTCTTATATTTTAAAAAATTATCTACTATAGACTTGTTAAATGGTATGTCTCTTCTTCTATACCATGGTGTCTTAGGTTTCATCTATCAACTATATCCCAAACTTCTTGGAAGTCTTGGTTGCTTTCAATTATTTTCTTTTTTATTTATTTTTATTTATTTATTTATTTACTTATTTTATCAGATATTTTCTTTATTTACTTGTAAATTTCTCCTTTCCCAGTTTCCCTTCCAAAAAACAAAGAAACAAACAAAAACAACAAAAACAAACCCCTGTTGCCTCCCCCCTCCCCTTCCCCATGCCTGCCACCCAACCCTCTCCCACTTATTGGCCCTGGCATTCCCCTACACTGGGGCACAGAACCTTTCTTTATGTATGTCTTGAATGCATCCTTGTCTCAACTTTTCCCTTCATCCTTGAAGTTTGTTCTTCTCCTTGCTCTGTCTGTTGTTCTTCTCCTTGCTCTGTCTGTTGTTCTTCTCCTTGCTCTGTCTGTTGTTCTTCTCCTTGCTCTGTCTGTTGTTCTTCTGCTTGCTCTGTCTGTTGTTCTTCTGCTTGCTCTGTCTGTTGTTCTTCTGCTTGCTCTGTCGTCTGTTGTTCTTCTGCTTGCTCTGTCTGTTGTTCTTCTGCTTGCTCTGTCTGTTGTTCTTCTGCTTGCTCTGTCTGTTGTTGTTCTGCTTGCTCTGTCTGTTGCTCTTCTGCTTGCTCTGTCTGTTGGGGATGCTTTGATACTATGATTTTTTTTCTTTGATTCATTATTTGTGACATTTCTATAACTTATGTTTGGTACTTTTTCAATGTTTCTATTTGCTTCTTAAAGTTTTCTTCATATTTTTAGATTTTTTCTCATATTTTTTTATTCATTTGGTAACTGTTGCTTAGGGCTTCGTAAGACCATTCATTAATGGACTTAGTCCATTAATCTGCCCATTTGAGTTATTGATCAGTTTTTAAAAAAAAGAAATGGACACTAGATTCTTTCTCAGTGATTTAGTTTTCCATTACTGACAGGTCTAGAAGTTAGAGTGTTTTGTGATAAGCCTGGCATTGCTGGTGTTGTTTTGACTTGTTTGGGTATTTGTTGATAAGCCTGTTGTTTGAGTATTTGTTGATAAGCTTGTGTGTCGTGTTAACTTTTCTCCTTTTGACTACTCTTTGGCTGTTACATTTTTGTGAGTCTCCTTAGGAGATATTTTCTCCAGAAACTATATTTTCTGGTGCTGCTTAGGATGGAGAGACACAACAATGATGCTCTGTACTAGCCAGCAGTCTAGGCTTGGTTTTTCTCTTAGGCATACTTGCCAGCCTCATGTCCATTTAGAGTTCAAAGTCCTCAGCATTGGGATTCTGGTTAGAGAAAGAGTACTTTATGGATTTTTTTTTTTAGTGGAATAAAGAATAGCAATATTTTAGTGGTGAAAAAAGGAAGAAACTGAAAAAGGAAGAAAAAGATTTCAAGTATGAGTGAAAAATGAAGTATCAGAGTTGGATGTTTAAGAAGAGGTAGAGAAAACATCAGGAAAAAATGAAGTATCAGGGTTGGATGTTTAAGAGGAGGTACAGAAAACATCAGGAAAATAAACGTAGAAGAGAAAGTTTTATTTTTCGGTGTATAAAAGTAAGGGGGACTCTCAAGAGTCTTCTAGGGAAGGGGAGGCTGTAATCCAGGGGCTTTAACAACCTATAGTAGTGTAAATAGTAATATGATGCTTTAGGGAAAAACCCAAAGAAATAAAGCATTGTATAAAATTTAAAGAGGCACTAACATAGAATATATAATATTATGTTCTCCATCCAAATTCCCCTCACTAAGATAATGCAGCTCTTGCCTCCTCTGGTCTTGTCATTCGTAACTCTCTCCACAAGTGGGAAATGATACTTGTCTATGTGTCCCATCCCCTTTCCTCCATGAACACAGACTCTCTCCCTGAGTTTACTCTAATCGCCCCCTAGCAAATTCCAACCCTACCCCTTGTGAATTAAGTGTCAAACTTTCCATGGCAGGACTTTCTGAGGTTCGCATCTGAGGGGATGTGGGATGTGGAAGCCCTCTCACTTGGTTTGTGTGCTGGTTCTAGGCTCCACCTCATAATACTCTCTTGTGGTCAGTCCCACCAGTGGAAGAGGATGGAGCGACATTTTCTCTGCCTGGCAGGCTCAGGCTCAGGGTCCCTGTTCATCCTATGTGCATGCACACTCTTGTGCTTACCCTATTCCAGGCAGATCTTTCTGCATGGAGTTCACTGGCAGAGACCATCAACACTGATTTATGGTGTTATCAATGGAGCCTCGCCATGGTTCATCAACTGTGCCCCGTCCATAGGCGGTCCACTGGTAGAGATATTTAAGGGCCATCAGAAGAGTGTGGATGAAAACCCTGCAAATTTGCAAGGGCAAATGCTCAGGTCCATTTCTGGGAGATATTTGCTGGTGTGCAGAGAACATTCTGCTTGGTCAGTACATGAGGGAGTCAGGGTTCAGCAGCCTTTGTATTCCTCCTTCCCTTGCATGCTCAGATATGGGCTATAGTCCACCAGCTTACCAGGAAGGCCTCAGCTGAGTCTTGAACTTCAATATTTTAGCAACTACAAAGAAGAGAGTAACCTGTCAGTAGGCACTTAGCGAGGGAAAGGGCAACAAATGCACCTTGACCTCTGGCTTGTGAGGCTGTGCACAAGGACTTGTAGAAAGGAGCAGGAGTGTCCAGGGGAGTTCATTCCCAGATCAGCTCTATTTGTTAAGTCCATAATTTCTCTGACTTATATGTTGCTTTTTATTTATATGAACAGAAAATAAGACCTCCTTGAGAAAACTCACCTTACTATTAAAAATATGTGTATTTTGAGAATGTGACAAGGAATGGAACTTCTCAGGAGATGTGTTATATGCAACAGCAAGAAGTGGCCTTTACTTCAGCTGGCCTTTAGACATTCCCAGTCCTTTCTGTTTTGTCCCCTTTGTTATGTGACTGGTTATAAGTATTCTTGGTGACCAAAATTGTTGATTTTCTCATTAACGCTTTTATTTAATGTGTGTGTGCCTGCATGCACACACATGCAAGCATGTTATAGAGGTCATGAAGGTCAAGGGATTCTGCAGAGTCAGTTCTCTGTCTCTGTCTTTGCATGGGCTCCAGTGGTTGCACTTGGGTCATCAGACTTCCACAGCAAGAGCCAAACGATTTTCCCCGCTGAGCCATCTCTCTTGCCCCTTGTCTTCATCTCTATATTCCCCTTTTAAGAAAAAATACCAATGTATTTTTTTTTCACTAAGCTCACAAAGACTTCAAAGACAAACTATCAAGAAGGGGAAAAAATGGTATATGTCTCTTCTGAGGCTGTCTTGATTCTTATGGCACCTTAGGACTTTGGAGAGCAGGATATTAAATATTTCTTTTCCTTTATCAAAGCAGTTGGAGAATAAGAGTGAGTGGCCAGGCTTTCTCCCACCCCTACGTGGGGAGTTTGAGATAACAAGTAGCGTTGATGTGTGACATGCTGCTCCTTTCTAAATGCATCAGGAATATTAAAACATTCCTATTATCTGTGCTTAGCCTGGAGCCTCCTTTAATGATCCTCCCAGATCTTGCAAGAACTCAGACTAAATCGACTCTGTGAGTTCAAATAGTGGAGACACGGTGTCAATTAATGGTTCTTGTCAGGACCCATAAATTATCGCACCTAACTGTTAGCCATTTTCATATCTCCTAACAGTACTTGGGTAGCTCGTTAAAGCATCTTGCCTTTGCACTGATGTGCTCCTCGAAAGAAAACTCAGCCAACGAGATAGGTCTCTGTGGCTGAACTCAGAGTCCAGAAGCACACACATTATATTTCCATGGGCAGAATCTTCTCCTTTGACATTTGAATATATGTTTTATTTATCTAAAATTTTTACTCATTCTTCCTTATATCCCAATCTTACAAGGTACACTTTACATGAAGTTAGATTAAAACACAGAAAAACTTTATCTGTAAAATCCTCCTCTCTCTTTTGTTCAGATATCAATAATGTTTAGCTTATTTTACATAAGAGAATACTGACCAGCATAATTGAAAGAATTCATAAGTTTTTTTCCTACCACTATATGGGAGTTAAATGACAGTTGGAGATAAGCATTCCTAAAATCATGGGCTAAGAATAAACCTCAGGTATTTCTCAAATCTGAATCATCTTTCTTCAGAATCACAACCTTAAAACAGTTCATTTCCGGGAGGACTGATGAACTATCTCGATATTACAACAATGGTGCTCCTTCTTATTTTAATCCAGTAGTCACCAACCCGGGGTCAAATCCTGCCATCCGTGAACAAGCTATATGGCATTTAAGATCATTGCCCTATTTCTCATCTTCTCCCAAAACACCGTAGAGAGAACCTTTTGCCACAATGAGAAATGAACGCATACAGGGAACTCACTAAATACCTTATACTATGTGTGTGCTGCATAAATGTCAAATAGAATTGTTTCCTATAGTTTCTTCTCATATAACATCACCTCGACTGACTGAGAGCAAGCATTTCACAGCAGATATGATGAGATATCTGTCTACATTGTCAGGTCTTGGCACAAGACTGTGGGCCCTACTCATCCGGAAATGACAAGCCCTTAGAAGCTGACTGTTCCTGTGAGCTAAATCTGGTGTGGAAATGAAAGCTCAGGACATTCCAAGCATGCCATGACTCATAGAAAGTGTTGCTATTCTTTCTATCACCTATGCAGCTACAAACAGCTGGTTAAGTCGAGACCTCCCCACCTCATTTTATTTACATATTAAAACATGTATGGAAAAGGAAAATAAAAATATCTGCTTGCTGCAAAAACAACCAAATCAGTGTTTATGAGTTTATAAAACCACAATAATTGTAGCAAACTATTTTAAGTAAAGAACAAGTCAGCCTTGTGCGAATATAAAGAAGCCAGAAGCAATTTCTTGGATTGGAAGTTATGGGTTGTACTAGTGTCTAAGTGGACTATGAGGCAAGGCAGGTTATCTATGCTAGCGTCTGTCTCTACCATGATTAAATCTCGACAGCAAAACTTAACCAAGAAATGTACCTAAAGGCGTGCTAGCTTTTGAATTTTAAGATGTGATACTTTAACACTTTAGAAACTAAGAAAAGGGGCTGTGGAATGACTCCAACAGTGAATGTGCTCTGGGTAAGCATGAAGACTTGAGTTTGATTTCCCACAGCCCCCACAAAAAGCCAGGCATGTGGATACGCACCTGAAATCTCAATGCTATGGAAGTAAAGACAGACAGACCCCCTAGAGCTCACTGAGCAGCTGATATTGTTGAGTCAGAGATATCCCAGAGCAGGGAGAGGCTCTACCTTGAAAAAGAAGGTGCGAAAGGTTTAAGCAAGACACTCAACACTGAACTTTTGTTCTCCACATATGCACGTACACATTTATATACATGTGTACACACATACATACACATCCATGCATGCATACATGAGTGTGCAAGCACACACACAAACACATTTGCACACACATGAACACACACAAACACATTTGCACACACAAACAAATACGCTTGTACATACATACATATATCAAAAAACCCTTAGACAAAATTGTATTTGAAAGAGAAAGCTGAAAAAATCAATCAATAGTTCCTAGGTTTGTGTAAAATGAAACAATTGAATGTCGTCATCGACCTAGTTATAATATTGTACTATTTTTAAGGAAAAATTTTTATTTTAGATTTTTCATACTGAAAATTTTCATACAGTGTTGGTGACTACTTGGTAGAGATGTTGCATAAGAAATTCAAAAATAGGAATAGGGTAAATAGAATTTCTTTCAAGTCCCCTTCTTTTCACAGCATAAAAGAAAAGAAATATGTGCTCAACTTCATTAAGTACAATGTGTGAAGTACTTCCTTAGTTGGGGGAGAGATGCTTCAGTGGTTAAGAGCACTAATTTGATGCTCTTGCGGAGGATTTGGGTTTTGTTCTCAGTAGCATATGGTAGTTTACAGCTTTCTGCTAACTCTAGTTATGGGGGTTCTGATCTCCTGGTTTCTGTAGGCACTGCATGCATGTGATGCACATGCATACATGCAGGCAAAGCACAGTACACATAAAATAAAGATAAATGCATCAATTAAAAAATATGCTTAGATTTATGTTGATGCAGTGCTTTGAATGAGAATGGCCCCATAGGCTCATACAATTGAATACTTGGACCCCAACTGGTGGATCTACTTTGAAGGGTTAGGGTGTTTGGCCTCGTTGGAGTATGTGTGTCACCAGAGGTTGACTTGTAGATTTCAAAAGAGTTGTAGACTCACAGTGATCTCTCTGCCTTGTGGTTGTGGGTCAAGATGTGCATTCTTACCTTTTCCCTGATTCTGCTATTATGGACTCAAGCCCTCTAAAATCATAAGCCAAATTAAACATTTTCTTGGTCATGGTGTTTTAAAACAGTAATAAAAAAATAACTAAGAGAGTTGCAAATTCTATTGCAATAGGAAATTTGGAACACACTCCACACAGTGTTAGGTTTATTGTCAAAGTAAATGTTTTCAAGTCCCATGGCATGTAGATATTCACAGACTAACACAAAAACTCTTAACTTTTAATAGTGCCTTTAATAACGATGCTATTGCAAGAATGGATTAGACTAGGTTGTTTGCAGGTATTCTAGGGACAGTTAAGTGTTTATTGGGGTTGTTTCATGATTTCTGGCCATCCCACATGAGAAATAGAAATTGTTCATATAGTTAACCACTGAGGTTCTAACAGAGGAAATAACAGAGAAGGAAGGAGATAGCTTGAAAAAACTAGAATAAAAATATTTTTAAAAATGAACCAGCATAAAAAATATAGGAGAAAGCATCACTGAAAGATTGTGTTCCTTAGAAAGACAGGTAGGAGTAAAAGCCCAAGTTCATAGAGCTGCCTAGCTCTATGACATAGTGGTCATATGTCATAAAGCCCCTTATAGGGAGAGTGACCACAGTGAGTTCATAAAGCCATTTAGTGAGAGTTTGGTCACTGCGAGGCCAGAACCCAGCATAGTGAGTTCATTGTGAGTTCACAACACTCTCTAGCAAGCATGTGGTCACTCACTGTGGTGAGTGAGTTCCCTCCTCGTCTCTGGAGGCTGACGTAGTCTGTGGCCCCTGCCCTGGCTGGCCACAAAGCCATCTCAAATGCTTCTGCTCTGGACCTTTACAATGACTTGTGGTTCACCACTTGGCTTGTCCAGATGGACCCAGGGACATCCCATTTTCTGCTAATTAAATCATTGCTTACATTGACTTAATTACATCTTTACTTACTGAGTACCAAGAGAAAAATGGTGACCCTTTTCCTCTCAAGCCCTTTCATGATCACTGTTTGTCACAGCATTTGACACATCATTATGTTCCAAGGAAATTAAGAGGAGTTGAATGTACATTCTCTTTACGGTTTTTCTCACTCGATTGTGAATGCCATAAGGTTAGGGATTTAGTCTGATTCACTCTCTGGTACTTCCTTAGTTAAATAATACCTGGCATGGAGCTGGTAAGGTATAAATGAAAATTGAATGGGGTGGAGGCAGGGTGACTAATTTTAGGCTCAGGAAAATTATTTTCTAATTTTCCATTTTAATTAGTATTTTAGGTGTTCTGACGGGAGCATAATATTGTACAAGAGAAAGGTCTTAGTGTCTAATTATGTTTTAAATTATAACAGTTTTAATAACATCATTTGCCTTCTATTTTTTGTAACCAACTCTAAAATAGTCTAAGACTGAAACTACCAGGGAAATCCAGCTTTCTATTTTAAAATGCTTAATGTTGTAGACTCTAAAAATAAAATTTACAAATAGAATTTTAAAAATTAGGTATTATGCAAACCACATATTTACATATTTAACACTGTAGTTATATATTGAACTCATAAGAATCACCTCTTGACAGCTGGATTATCCAGCCTTTACACTTAGCAATTCAAACTGTGGCAGCAGAAAGAACAAGGCTCAGCTTGTGCCGCGTTCCCATATCCTCACTGAGCAAAGCCTTTGAGCAAGCTGAGGCAATGTCTCACAGACAGGAAGCCAGGGTGCTCTCAAGTGGAAGTTGGAAAGCAGTTCTCATTGGGTCCACATAGTAACTGACTTCTGTGGCCCTATAGGCAACAGGTGTGCATGCATTCTTTTTAAATCTAGAAAGAAATTCATTATACATGAGTAAAAAAATGAGTCTGATGGTGTGTGTTTGTTTGTTTGTTTTACATCAGCATCCAATTTAGAAGCTGTGACCTCTTCAGCTGCTCTTAAACTGAAAACCTTTTTCCAACATGTTGGTACAGCCTGACAAAGTTCACAGCCTAATTATCTTTCTGTTTGTTCGTTTGTTTTTATTAGATATTTTCTATTTTTACATTTCAAATTTTATCCCCTTTCCTCATTTCCCCACCAAAAATCCCCCTATTCCATCCTCTCTTCCCCTGCTCATACACTGGGGCATCAAGACTTCACAGGACCAAGGGCCTTTCCTCCCATTGATGTCCAACAAGGCCATCCTCTGCTATACATATGCGGCTGGAGCCATGGGTCCCTCCACGTATACTCTTTGGCTGGTAGTTTAGTCCCTGGGAGCTCTGAGGGTACTAGTTGGTTCCTTCTATGGGGCTGCAAACCCTTCAGCCTCTTGGGTCCTTTCTCTAGCTCCATTGAGGACCCTGTGCTCAGTCCAATGGGTGGCTGTGAGAGCCTCCACTTCTGTATTTTTAAGCACATCCTTTCTCTTTCAGAATCCTTTCCTTAGAACCTTAATGGTCATAGGAGTCAGCAACAGAGCAAGGTGCTCATTAGTTAATGAGCACAGAACAAGGCACATGTGAAAGAGAGTGGAACCTCAGACATTTTAAAAACAATTCCTAGGCTGACATTCATTAGGGGGGTTACTATAGCTACATCTAGGCTTCTCTATGTAAGGCGGGTATAGAAAAAAATAAGAGTGTCTAGTAATAATTTTCAAAATAGAAAATAATAGGTGTATAGGAAAGTAATTGAAGCATTGTTTATTTAAAAAACATAGTGGTGATGACCTAGCATTTAGGAATCTCTGTTTTCTCAATTTTCCCCTGTAGCACTACCATCAAATCATGATATTAATGTGTTTGTGGGCAACTCAGGAAATCTCAAGTCCAGTAACTAATAGACATCCCTTGTGAAGAAACCAACATACATTCAGCCTTTCCTGACTGGTGGGGAAGAAACTAACTATTAAGTAACGCTTGTTATCTTAGTCAAATGTCTTCCAAGATAGTCTCCCATGTAGTGTGACTGTACGCAGTTATGAAGTATGGCATGTTTTACATGGACTGGAGTTAACCTCTGTCTTTCAATTTCTGTCTGTCTTATGGATTATTCTCATTCCAAATTAGGTTTATGTTAAACCCAGCATTTCTCAACCAAAATGAAGCAAACAACTTGATTAACAGGAGGCTGGATGTAGTGGTTCGAGGCTGGGCACAGTCTTGCCTTGTTCAATCATGTCTGGAAACATGTGGTCACAACTTGTGGGAGAGGCCATCTGTTCCTCAAATTTAGTGGGTAGAATTGCTGTTGCATGTCCATAGTACATAGCACTATTCATTAAAAAAAAAAAAAAAAGACTATGTAGCACAAAATGTTGCTAATGCGAGGCAGCTGATAAACTTACCACCACATCTGGAGCCTAAACAATGTATTGAGCATTCAATGCACACATTGAGAGCAGCCCACCATTTTCTAAACTAAATTTTATCGTTTTATTTTCAAAGTTCAGACATCCATTTTGAATATTTTTCTGAGATTTCCAATTCTCTGTTTCAATATAGGACTCTTAGCTTGTCATTTAACGAATATAGGATATTGGTGAAAATTTGATTGGCATCATCAATTGCCCTTAGTTCTCAGCACCTTTAATACTTCTAAACTGAACATTTCACAGGGACCAATTGTTCTGTGCTCTGGCCTCTAACAGACTCAGGCACATTATCAAAGCTTGAAAATCAGTAAAAGTTTCTATCCCGCTACCATTGATTTTGGCAATAAGTGTTTTCCCCCTCAGAATATAATATCTACTTTTAAATTAACCATCATTATACATATATTGTACAATGATTAATGAACTAATCCCAATATTACTTGGAGGACGAAGGAGAGATGTTTCCTTGTGGCATAAGGAGAGGGCAGGGAGCCAGTCAGGACTTTTAATCTCGGCTTTACCCCTTGTAGTATGACCTTGGTAAAAAATCAATTAAACCAATATTTACCTCTTATTGAAGATGTGGATAATACTTAAATCTCCTGTGAGCAGTGAGATAAAGGCCGGTGAACTAATTAATTTACAAATTGTGGGATAGATTGTGAGTATGAAGCACTAATTCCCCTCATCAGGAATGACTTCACATAAATTTGAGACACTATGGACTGAGGGTTCCAGAGTGAGAAATCCAAATTTAACTCTGGAGAGAATTGTAGGACCAAACTGAAGACCCAAATCCTCAGACCACTAAGTTGATTCTCTTTTTAGTGTGATGTAGATGTGATTTACATTTGTATGATCAAAATATAGAAAGCTAGCAAGTTTTCTCCACATGTGTAAATTGTCCATAGTTGTAGTTCACAGATACACTGACCATCACTAAGTAGAATCCTTTGGAATTCATGATGATTACAAAGTTGAAAATAGCTCTCATAATTTATTATTTATGCTTTGACTGACATATTGTTTATTCTTTATATGTGACTTCCATATCATTATTTTATAAATGTTAACATATATGGTTAGATAAATGATAGATAGATAGATAGATAGATAGATAGATAGATAGATAGATAGATAGATAGAGTAACCAATATAAGACAGAATAGAAATTCAGGAAATTTCAAGTTTAGGTGTATTTTCTATCAACTCCGCCCCAGTACAGTAGCATCATCTCATGAGCTCACCAGTATGCAGACTCCTTTCTTCAGAATTGTTACTCCACTAGGATTCTGAACTTCTGCCATGAAAATCTCCACACGTATTTCAAGATATTTTCACCATATGCACAGTGGTGGCATCTTCCCTCTCCTAACCCATCTTCTCAGTGCCAGCAGTAGACCTCAGGCTCCAGCCTAAATTATCAGAGGAGTCATCTCAGAGTTTGTAAAAGAACCAGGCAGAATAAGGTTCTGCACTCAAAGTGGCAAGTCATGGTTCAGAGAAAGTTCGGGCAAAGCCAAGTTCTTTACCATGTGCCTATAGTGTCACCACACATGCCAGCTTTCTATTCACACACACACACATACTCACACATGCACACTCGCACAGATGCACACTCACACACTCATACACACATATGCACACTCTCACACACATACACACTCTCTTACACACACACATGCACACTCACACACACATACACACACATGCACACACTCACACACACATGCACACTCTCACACATGCACACTCTCACACATGCACACTCTCTTACACACACATATAAACATACATGCACACACTCACACACATGCATGCTTTTACACACACACACACACATGCACACTCTCACACATGCACTCTCTCTCACAGACACACACATGCACACTCTCTCTCATACACATATAAACACACACATGTACACTCTCACACACACGCACACTCTCATACACACATGCACACACTCACACACATGCAAATACATGCACACTCTCACACACACATGCACACTCACACACACATATGCATACACAATGCACACACACATGCATGCACACTCTCTCACACACATATGCACACACAATGCACACATTCACACATACATGCATACTCTCTCACACACATACATACACACACAAAATTAAAAAAGAAAAGGCTACCTTGTATTTTAATTACTACTAACACCTTTTGTTCTCCCTGGAAATTGCATGCTATGGTCTAGAAATGTAAGTACCAAACACATCAACATGTATTTCATAAGAGAAATGTTTGTATGATATCAATGGTGGCCTTTGAGAATCCCATAAAACTTTCTTTCTATGTTTTGTTCTATTCTTTGGTTTCTAGACCTTCATAATGCCCACCAGCATAGGCTGAATAAAATATTTTCACTTGATATAATTTTAATGACCTGATTCATATCTATTGCTTTCATACATATTCATATGAAGACCACATAACCCCCAGAAAAATGGAACTTACACTGTGAATTGATTAGCGTATTAAGCAATCATATCAGATGCATACAAAGTAATATATACTCCATTATCCTCAATGATCTTTTTTCAGGCTAAAGCTTTATTTATTCAACAACCTGTATCATGTATAATAATCTTAAAAATATTAGAGATAACTTGCTAGTTAAGGTTCACATAATGAAACACCTGAGCAAGAAGGGAAGGCTTACAGCCTAAAAGTAATTTATTAGACTCCCTCTTTTCTATGAAAAGTCTTAGGATGTAAATCCTGCTTTCAGAACAATGCAGAAAAGGAAGCCTTCAATCATCTGAAACATGTAACTACTTAGGGAGCCAAAGAGCATCTGAAGCAGATGACTACTTCTCAATGTCTCTCTCATAATCAGTGCCTCTGAAGAGAAACATGCACTGTGCTATATATGAATCCTTGAAAATCAGAGGTGTGTGTATGTGTGTATGTATACACTTGTGATCATGTGTGTGAGTGTGGCGGGGTGGACATGCAGGTATATGTATATGTGCATGTATGTGTATATGCCCATGTGTGTGTATGTGGATAAGGGTGGGTATATGCATATGTGTATGTGCATGTATGTGTGTGTGTGCATATGCATGTATGTGGGTGAGGATGGGTTGGGCATGTGCATGTATTATGTGTATGCACATGTATGTATGTGTGTACATGCTTGTATGTGGGTGGGTTGGGCATGTGCATGTATGTATGTTTGTGTGGACAAATGTGTGTGTGCACATGCATTGTTTGTGTGTAAATGCATGTATGTATGTGTGTGTGAGCAAAATGTAAGTTTACCCCTCAAGCAAAAGCTATTTTGCTTCAAGGAAGTGAACAGTTTTCACCCTGTGATTTCATGTTGTAGGTAGTGGAAATCCCTGAGCCTCACTCTGTTCTTTAGAGGGGAAGTGGAGAAAGGAGCTGTTTAATGCCACGTCTAACCATCTCAGCAATCTTTTCGAGATAGGACTACTTAAAGCTCTTTAAAGTTTAGGATTCCTGCCACCACCCTCACCACAAAAGGGATCAGAATTTGCTTAGCATTCTATCTGCCACCTCCTTTGGATTGTTCTTTTACCTTTGAAATATCCAAGTCGTTCTGGGCTTAGCTCCTTATAAGCTGCAACTGTGAGGTGACATTTAAAGCGAGTGGAGGAGATCTAGGTAGCACTCTCTGTGAACAAACAGAACCGGTCTTGCCTAGGACACGGCTGTGGGATGCTGTGCTGTCTCGCTCTTCTGTGCGCGAGGCAACCTACAAATCATAAATTCTGTTTCACAGAACCACAATATTTACTACCAGAGGAAAATAGATTATTAATTACAGCCAAAGGCTGCTTTGATTAAATATACAATTAATTAGCTATGCTAAGCCCATCCATCCCAGAGCTCCTAATATTTTCAGCCGGATGATTCTTCTAGTACTTTTAATTAAAATTGTTCTAAAAAGCCACAAGTTAGCTGCCTGTGCACTTAAACTAAAGTTCTCTCGGCAGTGTTTCGCTGCTTTCCGTATGCCACATAATTAATCTTTAGTGATTAAATGTACATAAAATCATCAGAGATGCAAAGCAATTTGTGCAGACATGGAACAATGGAGAGCTTTTACAGGGCCTCTGCAAGATCATTTTATCTGCTGAAAATTATTTCAAAAGCCTAAAGATGTTAATTGTTTGAAGGAAGCAAATTTACCCAATTTACCCCTTTCTATGTTCTCCCAAATACAGCAAAATAAAATAAACAGTTTGAGTACTGAGACATTGTATGGCAATTTAGGAACATGATGACTCTATTTGCCAGTACAGCCATTGTTTAGCACCGTTTGGTTTGTTTCCTAAGGCATCCATAGAGCCTATTACAGCATTCTGTTCATGAAAGACAATGTGTATATAACAGTTCCATAAGGATGCGCCTTCTATTGGATACTCCATGGACACAAAGTAGCAGGGAGAGGAAACCTCGTGTTCCCAAAGCGCTGCTCCCAGTACTATTTGTTGCATAACTGTTCAGGTACAACCCCGAGACACCCAGAGCTTTGGGTGGGTGCAGATCTGCACACAGTCCAGCTGCTATCTCGAGGACAGTCTTCCTGTTCATGCCTCACTGTCTACTACAGAGAAAGCAGGAACACCCAGGTAGGATTTTCCTGTGTACTTTGTCCCATCTCCGAGGCTGTCCCAGCTAACAATGTCATGCCACATGTGTTCTAAGATGGGCCTCAAACAGAGTAGCTCAAGGTAGAAGACATTTTAATATCTCATACAAAATAGCATAAGTTGCTGTTTTTTTTTTTAAAGATTTATTTAGTGTTATAATTAAGTACACTGTAGCTGTCTTTAGACACACCAGAAGAGGGCGTCAGATCTCATTACTGGTGGTTGTAAGCCACCACGTGGTTGCTGGGATTTGAACTCAAGACCTTTGGAAGAGCAGTCGGTGCTCTTACCCGTTGAGCCATCTCTCCAGCCCAATAAGTTGCTATTTTAAATACATTTCATTTTTGTCTTCTACAGCATTCTATCTTTTTAAAAGATATATTTCTTTTATGTGTATGTGCTTAAATGTTTGTGTGTGTGTGTGTGTGTGTGTGTGTGTGTGTGTGTATGGTGTGAGAACATGTGTCCAGTGCTCACAAAGTCCAGAAGGAGACACTAGATTTGTTGAACTGGACATAAAGGAAGTTGTGAGCTACCAAGTATGGGTGCTGGGAATAGAACCCAGGTCCTTTGGAAGAGAAGCAAGCATTTTAAATTGCTGAGCCATCCCTCCAGCCCCTCCATCTCTTAATAATATCAACTATTTCTTTTGCACTCTTCTGAGTTTGAGGAAGTACGGAGGAGGATATTGAGAAGGTCTGACCTGTTTCTGTCAATGCTTTGGAACTCCCCTATGGATCTGGCCTTTCCATTTTTGGCTTTATGTCACAGACTGAGCTCTACCAAATAGCAGAATATATTCACGTGGTAGAATTGATTGTTGGAGATTATTTAAACTTCCTGCCTCTCCTAGGATCATGGCAATTTGTTCAGATTCTGGCCTGTCCTTTCAGATTAGTGTGAAATCCCTTTCCTCCTATAGACCCCAGACTGGAGATGCCCTTAACAGACCATGCTAGCCCTGTCTAGTGTTATATCTCCTGTTCTAAAGCTCTTGCACATCCCATATGGTACAGTTTATATACCACATGATATATATTATTTTGGAAGAGGTTCTTAAAAACTACAAACTTAGGAGAGAGAGGTAGGTGGGTAGATAGATAGATAGGTAGATAGATAGATGATAGATAGATAGATAGTGAGACAATATTCTACTTAGCCAGGTGGATAATCTTCAAAAGAGCATAGTTTTAGGCTACTAGAGGTAAGTATTTTCCAGAAGCAGGTATTTTCTAAAACAGCCACTAAAGTTGAAGTCTACAAAAGGTGCACTTCTATACAGAATGCATGTCTGGTTTTAGGCTCAATCTTTAACTTCTGCAGCTCACATTCCTGCCCAATACAGACTTAATTGGTTGGAGTACAAATGGCAGGAAGATTGTCTGGAAAAGCTGCTGATGTGTTATGACCCATAGGAACAAGATGAACAGGAGCCTCTGGGTACCATTCCACACCCCCTCCCACTTGGCATTTGCTCCACTGCCCATCCTCAGCCCAGGCACACATCGTATCTCCCTGTTTCCTTCCTAGTGATTTCTCTGCTTCCATTCAGCTACTTTTCACCACAGCCTCAGAGTTATTTCCCCAAACCTAAAGGAGGCCATGGGACTTTCAGAGGAAAGGTGTTAAATCAAATCCCTCGATACAAGCCATAGAAGACAATGGGATCCTTGTAAGTCTCCTTTCCTGTCTTCACCATCTCCAAACCATCCACAGAGTCACAGGACGTCTCATCCAAGTCTTCAGAAGACGTGACACTCCACACCTTCACACTCAGATTCCTTTCTATTATCACTGCAGTCTATAAATCTCTTTACTGTTCAGGACCCACCCACCCCCACCATAGGAATGGAGTGACCCCACAGCATATCCAGCCAACTCCTCATCTATTTGTTGCCCCAAGAAACTGCCAACACTGACATTAAGGTCTATGCAATCGTATTTCAAGCTATGCATCAAAACTCATGAATTTCTTGAAATGTAATGCTCAAGATCCAAAGATAAGCCATAAACTAGGCATGATCTTAGAATACATCTATGTAAATAACATGCTTTACTTGTATTCCCCACCCCAACTATCTTCTCCTCCATCCCCAAAACCCTCTCTTCTTCACAGCAAGTCTACCTCCAACTTTTGTCTTAATCAGGGTTTCTATTCCTGCACAAACATCATGACCATGAAGCAAGTCAGAGAGGAAAGGGTTTATTTGGCTTACTTCCACATTGCTGTTTATCACAAAGGAAGTCAGGACTGGAACTCAAGCAGGTCAGGAAGCAGGAGCTGATGCAGAGACCATGGAGGGATGTTCTTTACTGGCTTGCTTCTCCTGGCTTGCTCAGCCTGCTCTCTTATAGAACCCAAGACTTCCAGCCCAAGGATGGCACCACCCACAAGGGGCCCTACCCCTTTGATCACTAATTGAGAAAATGCCCCACAGCTGGATCTCCTGGAGGCACTTCCCCAACTGAAGCTCCCTTCTCTGTTATATCTCCAGCCTGTGTCAAGTTGACACACAAAACCAGCCAGTCTTTTTCCCCTTTGATGGGCCAATGTCTTTCATTAGGGTTGTCTATATGAACATGGGAGAAAGGGTCTTAAATAAGGATAGCTTACCAGTGACCTTTAAGGAATATAACTCACTTCTTCTCAGCAGCTGTTAACCACCTGTCACTCCCCAGAGAGTGGAGAAACCTCATGAACCCCCTCCCTCATCATGGCAACATGGTCATGGTCACAGTCTTGTGCAAGTCTTGTCTAGGTAGTCACCATTGCTGTACGTTGTGAACACAATAATGTTGGATTTTGGTGTGGTGGTTGCTTTTTCTGTTCTTTCTTTGTCTGTTTGTTTTTTACCCAACCATTTGTGTTCTCATTACAAAGATCAGAGCAAGACTTTTCCCCAAGGGCCATGAGCATATCTCCTTTTCTTTAACACAATGAAGAAAATGAATGGTGCTGTCAAAACATTTGACTTCTCAAAGCTTTTTATGGGATGATTAATTGCAATGATGTTTTTGCTCTCCTTTGAGTTGATTTTAGTACAATTTTTCTTGCTTGTGCCTTCTGCCTTTTCGTTCTCAGACCTGTTTCATACCAGGCTATGTCTCCAGCAGAATTTCTCATTAAGTTAGAGATAGTTGGACTGGATATGCCAAAGACTCAACAGATAGGTTATTAATAGCCACCTGTATGAAGTGTACATCATCTTAGGAAGTGAAAGGTCAGGGCAGAGTGGTTATCCTACCATTTCATTGGTGGACTCTTCTCCATGGGATTTCAGTCATTACTCACTGCTTATAGAGCCACTTGAGATATAAAATGTCTTTTTGTAGGAACGAGAGAACTCCTACAATTAGCCAGGAGGCAGCCATTTATCTTTTTAAACAGCTTAGCTTGGAGAAGAATAAGATGCTCAGTGATATTCACCAAATGAATTGTTATGACAGTGATAAAGTTATTGATACCAATTTGGGATTTCTGCCTATAGGGATGTGTGTTTGTGCATGTGTCTGAATGTCCTTGTGCACACTAGAGGGAAAGTAGGAATTACAGAAGCAAGGATGTGTTTCTCTAAAGGTAGTTTCTCCAAAAACGGGGCTGGAGACAGCTCAGCAGTTTAGAACACTTGCTACTGAGGACCTGAGATGGGTTCTGAGCATTCAGTTTGTAGCTTTATAACATCTTATAACTCTATCTTCATGGAATTCTATACCCTTCTCTGGCCTCATGTGGCACCTGCACACACATGGTCCATGTTGTCCCCCACTCCTGTCTCTCTCATGCATGCACCTCCCTCCCCTCCCCAACTACTTTAAATCTTATTTAAAAAATGATATTAAAAACAGAAACAAACTTGTCAGGGGCACTTCACCAGTCAATTCCTTATAATTATTTGGGAAATATTACAGCATAAATCCATTTTTAATTATTAACAAAGCAATATTCTTGGAACAGTTCCATCTGACATAATTATTACTCCCCAAAAAGTTCCAGGAGGGCAATTAATTCAGAGATTCATGATTGGTCAATGTGCAATGAATAGGTGGCTGTTCTGGGCTCAGCTGAATGGCCCATGCTCTAGTGTATGGGCCTACAACCATGCACATACAGAAGCACTAATGACTCAGGATATTGTTTATAAATGGGACATCTACATAATACCCTCACTCTCCAAGGCACCAGGAACATGAAGAAGTAGGAGACAGAAAAACTAGACAAGCCATTGGTTGAGACAGACTGCTGCAAATTAATGTACTCATAGACTCACGGCATCTGTGACTAGCTACACAAAAGCAGTACAAAACCAAATTAGTCAGTATCAGTTAGTCAGTGCCAGGAAAGCCATAGGAGGGATGTGTGAGGTCTCACCCCAAACTGAGGAGCTATGGCAGTTTATAGATGCTAAGGGAAGGGGAGTCAAGTTTTCTTCAAGAGTCCTGCTTTGTTTTGCTTTTCAAGGCAAGGTTTCTTTGTGTAGCCTTGGCTGTCCTGGCACTAGTTCTGTAGACCAGGCCGGTCTCTCCATAGACCAGGCCGGCCCCTCCGTAGACCAGCGCTTGGATTAAAGGCATGCACCGCTACAACGAACAGGAACAGTCTTATGCATCACTGGTTTCCCATGCTCTAGGGGATGGCCCCACAGTCATGCACATAGGGGCAGCACTGGTTGACTCAGTACTGGCAACTTAGTAATATTGGCAATATTACTGGCAACTCAGTAATATTGTCTCTAAGAAAAAAAAAAGGGATGAAGTTGGGGGAGAAAGTGTGGGGGGAACATGATCTAAATATATTGTATACATGTATGAAATTTTTAAAAGGTTCCAGGAAGCACACAAAGAATTGTGAATTCTTTTTTGACATGAGTTAGCACTGGCCTTAGCTCCCCCATCAGGTCATAAAGGTGGAATCCCAGTAGCAAACAAATGTGACTTGCCTCCTAATGGGCGGGACTGAGAAGGAAGCATGGTGATTCCTGAAGTGTTCCAGACCAAACCAAATGGAGGGAGTGGGGTCTACAAAATAACTAGGCATCAACTCCAGGAGAACTTCAAAACTGCTATATAATCTCAATAAGACATGCATGTTAGCTCCCTTCAACTTACAACGTTAGCAAGTGACTTTAACAGTGGAGTTACACCACACAAATACACATTTCAGCTTTCTTTGTCTTTCTTGGTTGTTACTGCTTAAATTGGGACTCTTTCAAAGTTTTTGTTTTGTTTTGTTTTGTTCTTCAGACAAAGTCTCATTGTATAAAACAGGTCAGATTCAAACAATTCTTTTGCAGCAGATTCTGGAGTGCTAACCCTGCAGGTTGAGCCTCTATGACCGGACGGACTATCAGGACAACTTACACTGCTCAGGGTTTTCTATGAACCACAAGGCACAATTAATAAGTGGAGTACGATTTAATGCTAGGGAAAAAAATGAAGAGATGTTGGCAAATTTGAGAGAAAAATAACATAGGGAAGAGTGATAGAGGGAAGTCTTTCCCTGCTTAGTTTGATGTTTATTTAGTAAAGGATACTTGTACATACTTATGTGTTACAATGTGGTGCTTTAGTATACACTACACTGTGGACAACAAAAAAATAATGATTCAAACTAGTTAACATGTCAGTTGTGGGATGCATTGGTTTTATGTAGTAAGTTATTTCAGTATCTACTTATGATGACTTTGAAATGTACAATCAGTTTCTGTCAAGTGTGCCCCATATTGTCAGATAGACCTGGAGAAGGTAATAGGAACAAAGATCTGCTCAGATCTGTTGACCTGGAAGATGAGCCAGGGATGTGAGCATATGTAGCGAATGCTGGAAAACTGAAAGCCACACATGCAGAAGAATGTCTCTTTATTACTGGGGAGCAAGCCACACACTCAGAATGTGTTAAATCCCAAATGTGGCTCCATGGAGCTGTGACGAAGGAGTAGGAAGAGGACAGAATGAAGTATAAAGTAATAAAGGCAAAGACAAGACAACCGAGGAAGCACAATCTGAAAGGTGAAGCCTAAGAGGTTTTAGAACCACGCTTACAAATCAATTCATAAAGAATCTTAAAAAGACCACGATGGACTCCTCAGATCTGAAAATTGAAGAAGTGGGCATTGCTTATGTGTAAGAACTTCTGTCAGAATGCACTATGGGTAGATCAAGGATCAGCAGGCTGGACCATTGTTGTCATACTGTGACCCCAAGTACCACAAAAGCTCCCTGGGATTGTCTGTCTGGGAGTTTTGAGACTGGGTCTTACTAAGTAGCCTAGGCTGACCTAGAACCTGCTACCTTCCTGCATCCTGATTCATACAAGTCTTTCTGAATTGCAAGGAGTCTTCAGTAGGGCTATGTATATAATTTATTTTCATTTCATTCAGTTCTGTAGGGCTATGGATGTATAATATGCCTGTCTTGGCCAGTGTTTTATTGCCAGGGAGAGACACCATGGCCACAGAAACTCTTACAAAGGGAAGCATTTCATTGGGGCTGGCTTATGGTTCTGAGGTTTAGTCCATTAGTGTCATGGTGGGAGGCATGGTGGCCTGCAGGCAGACATTGGTGCTGGAAAAGTAGCTAAGTGTTTTATGACGGGAGGAAGAGGAGAGACCTTGGGCCTAGATTGGGCTCCTGAAACCTCAAAGCCCCACTCCCAGTGACACACTTTCTCCAGCAAAACCACACCTATTCCACTAAGGCCACACTTCCTAATCCCTGCCAAGTAGTGCTGCTCGCTAATGACCAAGTCTTCAAATATATGAGCCAGTGGGGCCATTCCTGTCAAACCACCACAGTGTTATACAAGGCATGGAACAAGGGAGGATCCCAAAATGTTACAAGTTATAATTTAAATAATGGTATTTATAAGGGTGGCATCAAAGTCCAGAGCAGGCAGCACACAGGCAGACATACAAGAGACCATCAGCTGTTGGGCTGGTAAGGGGTGAGCACACAGGCAGCACACAGGCAGACATACAAGAGACCAATGACTGCTGGGCTGGTAAGGGGTCTGCACCCCACAGACTTGCTTTTTTCTGCACAGAAATGCTGCAGGTCAGTAGACAGAGCTGGAGGTTCCAATGTCAGAAATCTCCATTGTCTGGGACAATCATGTGCCTGAAACCTGTGAGTTTCAGAGCTCCCAGGAATCTGTGGCACATTCATACACAAAAAAATGAAGCCACCTCTCTCTCATTGTCCAGACAAGACAGAAAATGTCTCAGGTCTACTTCTAGGTAAGCCTGCTCATTTTGTCACTCAGGTAATTACATCATCCTCCAAAAGCTGGACCAATGGACTGTCTCCCCAAGAAGGACACAGGACATAACAGATGTGGCAGTTAATGCAATCTATGATGTACTAGTTAAATGAATATTGAATATACACATACCCAGCACAGATCATTTTGCTTACTGATAACAATTTTTTTAAAACTCAAAGTTAATTTTAGTCAGTGTCTTAGTTAGGGTTTCCACTACTTTGAAGAGACACCATGAGCAAGGCAACACTTATAAAGGACAACATTTAATTGGGGCTGGCTTACAGGTTCAGAGGTTCAGTCCATCCATTATCATGAAGGTGGGAGCACCGCAGCATCTCAAGGAGGGAGGCATGCCAACATCCAGGCAGACATGGTGCAGAACTGAGAGTTCTGAAGGCAAGTAGGAGAAGTCTGGCTTCCAGACAGCTATGAGGAGGGTGTCATGGCCCAACCCCACTATGACACACTTCCTCCAACAAGACCACACCTCCTAACTGTGCCAGTCCCTGGGCCAAGCATATTCAAATCATCACATTCAATCTCTCATGAGATTTTCTCCACTTTTAAAGATTATATTTGACAAAGCATCTTGCTATGTATCCATGGCTGGCTTCAAACTCACAATCCTGCCTCAGTCTCCAGAGTGCTGGGTGCAGCTGTATGTAAGCATACCCAGCCTTCTTGGATACATTTGAAGGTTTTGATTTCTGAGTTACTTTCACTAGGCTTTTTACCACATGCCGTACTCAACTCATATAACAGATGTCCTTGTGGAATCAACATACCTAAGTTTAGGGGGAAAAGCAGATGCTGAAATTCTTTCAAACCAATTTGAAAATAATGTCACAAGTGTTTTAATGAATAAAGATTTGGAGTTATTTTGAGTTATCTCATGCCAAACATTTTAATAGGAATTTAAGTGTCACTTCTTATATCTGCGACATGTCCTGTGACTCCTATCATCTGTCTAGTTAGCAAGTAGAGAATTTAATATCAATAAAAGTAAGGATTTTCACTTTGTAGCCTTAGAAACAAATTATTGAACTCTGGCTATGAGTGATTATAAAAGGTCCCATAGGTTTACTAGGCAACCCATCATGACTAAACAAAATTATAACTCTCCAGCCTTTTATATTTTCAACCTGTAATTGGGTCAGAGCTGTACATAATCTTTGGAAACCATACTGTAGTCTGGGGTTGGTTGTTGTGGTTGTTTGGCTGTTTGTTTTCTTTTGAATACAGAGCTTCTCAATGTTGCCTTGGCTGTCCTGGAACTTGTTATGTAGACCAGGGTGGTCTAAAATTTACAAAGATCCACCTGTCTCTGCCTTCCATGTGTGGCATCAAACATTGTGCTACCATGTCCAGCTTCTTAAGTATTCTTACAAGTGCTTTCTCTTGGTAGAGGCAGATACTTAGAAATCTTTACTCTTCTTAAGAGGCATGGAAGAGTTGAAACACTTACCAACTCTAGATAGCAATTCTAGAACCGTCCCCTCATCAGAGTAACTTCTTTGGACTCTAAAGTAGAGGCCGTTGTTTGCCTGATCTTCAAGAGAATTGTGCATATAGTGTATCCCTAAGGGCAGATGATCCCATTAAACAGCAGTTTTGTCAAGCATTATCCTAATGTGGTTTACATATGAAAAACTTCTTTCTTTACTTAAATTCACAGGTTGTTATAGATTAATTAGCCCATCTGCCACAACAAACGAATTCACACATCGTTTGCACTGACTGCTGAAAAGTGAATTTTTTTTATCCACTTAAGACTGCACCACCAATATAATGAAAAAACAATTACTGTTAAAAACATGACTTATTTGTTTCAGACATCTAAAAACATCTATATGTTAATTACAAGCCATCACTCAGATATATAAACTTGGAAGTATTTCTCAGTGTAGAACGGACTGGGGAAGAATGTCATGAAATTAGACATTAGTGTCCCATCATGTGTGCTCACTGGGTAATCAGAATATACCCTCTATTCAGTTAAAATTCTCACTTGCTTCCAGGCCCCAAGTTAGTCTGCAAAAGCAGAGCCCCATGCCAGTATCTAGTCTGCCACCATTTAATCTGTGTGAGCACAGCCTACCTACAACTAGCTCGTCTGCCTAAGGAGAGCCCCATTCCACTCTTCAGTGCGCATGAAGATAGCCCCATGCCACTGTTTGGCCTGGAACATCTATGCTCTTCGTCTCTCCCTCCTCTTTCTTGCCTTGGCCTCTTGTCTGCTTTCCCACTTCCCTTGAGTCAGATGCCTGCCTTTTCAGGTCAGTCTTCCCCCTCTGCAGTAGCAGCCTGTTATCCAGTGTCAACGAAGCAGATGTTCCCAGTTGTGTTGTAATGAAATTGTATTTACTTCATTGAAATAGAACCATAGTAGGCTTGAGATATCCTTACCAAGCTTCCAGCTATTCTATGGGCAGGTACAATTGTCCAGTTTGCTTTGTAACACTTGACCTCTTACTCATTCTGTCTCAAACTCCTTGAACAGAAGTCCTCTTTCCTGCAGTATGCCTGACTCAAATCGTGACTCCTTATAAAACTCCTTTGCGTGAGGACTTCGAGGTCTAACCTGTGACTTACCACTTTTCTTAAATAACATATTTCCATTAATTTTGCTTCTAAAACTCTCTTCTCACTTTTGTCTTCTCCAAAATCAACTTTCCTATTTTAGCAATAAAAAAATTACAAAGTTTACACCGAGGATGCATTACACATCGTTAGGCATCTTTCCTGGAGGGCTTTTCTACCTCCACTCTCAAATTACAAAACAAATAACCACTGTACATGGTCCATGTGAAATCATATTTAAGATTGAACCACAGAAGGATCTATAAGGAAAAGGAGAAGAAGTCAGCACAACAAGGAACCAAAACCATAAGGAAGGCTCTGGGAGACACCGAATCCCCTGATGGTTTAAATACTTGGAAAACCTGTTGGCAAGTAGTTATTCATTGATTTACTACACATTTTTCACAGAATTGATGTTGAATATTTTCCAATATTCTTCCTCTTAGCCGTACCTGCAGATAACTGAGCAAGACAACTGCCAGGAAAGTCCTAATTAATTTACTCTTTCTTCTCTTGCGAAAGCCGTAATTTATAAAATGCTGACCTTTGGGAAGGCTAACAATATGTTGATGAACTTCAAGCGAAGTGAAAAAGCGGTGTTTAGTATTAGTAGTCCTCACATTTTCTAGGAGATCATGTGGGGCATCAGAGCCTTTAAAGGTCAGAGACTTCCTTACTTTGAGAGATATTAAATGGCTTATGGAAATAGAGGTCACCCATGTGGTAACTGACAGAAAAGAGCATTGCCCGACAGGGAAGTAAGAGACTTGAGATTACATTGACTGTCCTTTTTAAAGATTATATTTGAGTGTCCTTAGAACAAAGAATCAAATTTGCATATAAATGCCATGATTGTGAATGAATAGGTATCCAGGTCATAGATGCAACAGCGAGTGATCTTACTGTATAAAGGTTAATATTATTGGTAGATACTAAATGTTGCCAGGAGAACTTGTAGGCCTCTTTTTTTTTTTTTTTTTTTTTTTTTTTTTTTTTTTTTTTTTTTTTTGTATCTTAAAACACTTTTCAGTAAATTTTCCATTTCTGTAGTTTTTCTTATAAAGACAAGAATTGTCAAAATTAATCTTAGCACATAGACATAGGTGACACAAGAAATGATTATGGAAAGGAACTACTTTTTTGTTTGTTTGTTTGTTTTTTGGTTTTTGGGTTTTTTTTGGTTTTTTGAGGCAGGGTTTCTCTGTGTAGCCCTGGCTGTCCTGGAACTCACTCTGTAGATCAGGCTGGCTTAGAAATCCTCCTGCCTCTGCCTCCCAACTGCTGAGATTAAAGGCATGCGCCACCACTGCCAGGCTTGGAAAGAAACATTTTTAATGGGATATTTATTTGTTTTTAGGGAGTTTCATACATGTACAAAGTGGATTTTAACCAATCTACTCCCTCTTGCCACCATCCAACTTCTCTGGAATATCCATAATGTATCCCCCCTGCAACCTCATGTCTTCTTCTGTCTTGGTTTTAACTCACTGAGACCATATGCTGCCCATACCTACACATGTGAGGAGAACCCTGCTGGAGCATCTGAAGCCTACCAGTGACCACATCCCCAAAGAAAACTGACTCATCCTCCCCAGTAGCCATGCCAATAGCTTCCCAGCGAGGGGTGGTCCTCCTGGGCCCCTGCTCTACCCATGCCGAATTTTGATTGGCTTGATCTTGGAAAGGTCTGCTGCTGGTATTAAGCATGGCTACTTGAGTTTGTGAATACAATGGCTATGTCTCACTCAAGAGGACAGCATTTTGTGTTGTCCCTCCCTTCTTCTGGCTCTTACATTCTTTCCGTCCCTTCTTCTAGGGTGTTTCATAAGCCTTCAGATGGGGGTGGCAGTTACAGCTAAGCATTCGGGCATTTATTCTCAGCACTATGAGCAGTCATGCGTCTCTTACTAAGTAGAGCTCAGTGTAATGGAAAGTCTCTCTAACCAAGACTGGGAATAGCCCAGCTCTATGGGTACAAACATAAATATTTAGATGGCAGTTTGACAACCAATACTATTTAGCAGTACAATAATATGTTCCTTTCCAGGGCCTATGGCCTTCCCATCCATTTATAGACTCGTCTCTTTGCATATCAAGAACTTAATATGTTTTAGATTTGTTGCTTTTCTTTCTTTCTCTCATAAGTTTCCATTGTGCTGTTCCTAGTCTGCAACCTTACATCGCGCATTCTGTGATCTCAGGAAACTCAATTTCTTAAAGTCATTTTTGCTTTGAAGGTCACTAAAACAAATATGAATACTGAACCTAAAAATTAGGTTAACACATAGGCAAGACAGCCAGCTACCTCAGGGAAAAACTAGATTAATGACATCGTCTGTTTTCTGCTTGCTGACAGACACACTTTCTACACCGGTAGATTCTAATGTGTGTCTATGTCAAGCCTGGCCACACGTTTCCTCTTTCCGTAGAGATTGCTTAAAGCTCCTTCAAAAGGACAGGAGCGCTTGGACTTTACCCTGCCACTGTCAGGTAGAGATTGTTTCTGATGTAAGACTGTCCTAGAAGTACCCTAGCAACCCATTTCCAGGAGAGGGTAGATAGGGAGGAATACACTGGGAGTTCTTTCAGAAGGAAATGGCGTGAAATATGGCAAGAGAGACTACACTAAACTGAAGGATAAAGGATGGGAATGAGTGGGCAGCTCTCATCAGACTCTTGAAGCTTCTCACTGATGTTTGTTCATTTCCATAATCTGGAACTCATGAACACTGACCCCACCAAGACACATAGAAGATGGAAATGTTCATCCCAGAGCTGGGGCTGTACTCATCCATTCCAGCCTCTCTGCTTATCATTCTTTAACTGTCCATTCTCAGGGAGATAGTGATGGCCCTAGCCCTGGGGCACAGTAATCAAAAACAAGCTCAAGGAATGAATTACTGTGTACATACATGTCCTGTGTCCACCTAGCCTATATGCTCAAGTTAAATACCCCAAGGTTGTGTCAATGAGATTTTAGGGTCATTTTTCAAGTTTGCTCCACAGAGACAAGAATCAGACCGTGAATGTGCAGGTTGTTAAATGTGTGCATACTGCTAAGTACCACCCAGACCTCCATCTGAGAGTCCCCCTAGTGATCCAACAACTGAACTGGGATGTGTTTTGCCGGTGTGGAAACTTAATTGCTCATTTTTGAGGGCACATTAACTCTTTCAGGGCCCATTGAGAAAATAGGTCATTAAGCTTTTCTCTGGATGCCATGCCACTTTCATCTGGCATCGAATCATTTACCCTTTGCCCTACACATGTTTTGAGCACACATGCTTTCTTTGTCCACTCGGGGAGAGAGAATGTGCTCATTTGAGTGTCAACAATTATTCCACAGCCAATGTGACTTCCTCTCCTTTTTGGACACTCAGGGCTTGTTAGGAATTTGCCAACTCGTGGTAATTCTCACTGCTTCACAAACAGGCTTAGATATATGTCTAGAGATAACACCAATTCTAGTATATTTGGGACAGTATTTTGCTACTAAATGCCTCTTCATCTCTGCAAGAACCAAGATTAATTAATTTTGAATAATTCTGCATTCTAGAGATATTTATTAAAAGAGCCTCCACTCACCAAATATGTTATCATGACATATTTGAGGGCAATAGTTTGACACTATTTGAAAGCAGTTTTAAAAAGTTTGGGTGCTACAAACACTGGGCGACATTGCCCTTAGACAAAAGAATGACTTTTCCCCTTTGTAAAGGCAAATGGTTCCATCACAGTTGGGGGATTGCAATGGAAAGGGGGAAAGTGTTCCCCCATGTTCTGTGTCTGAAGCTACCTTAGAGACTTAGATACTAAAATGGGTAAGGCTCCAGAAGGGTATGGAGTCCTCTTTCAAGGGGATTCAGATTAGTATTCATTCCAAGCATGGATGAGTCATCTGGAATTTTATCAAAATCCTAGTTCTAATTCAGCAGGTTGGAGGTAGATCCAGTGGCTCTGCATGTTAACGACCTTGGTGACATTGATGCTACTGGCTACTTATCATGCTGAATTGTGATGGTTTCATATGATGCATGCATTCAATAGCATGGTCTTGAATAAAGATGAATATAAAGAAATTGGACAATATCCTGAAAAAGTAAACTTTGGATTTTTAGTTAAGTACTAAAAATATCACAAAAGATTAATAATTCTTTAAGTACTATGTGTATACGTATGCAGTATTTCTACCTACCTGAAGATTTGGGGCAACATTTTCTGATGCAGTGTTAAATGATTAAAACTTTATTAATAATGCTGATAGTGTTCTGTTGATAAATTCCAGATAATTCATAATGATGTAAAAGTGTTTTTTTTCTAAGTTGTTGCTTCCTTATATTGGCAGGTAGTTCAACAAATGTAATGACTTATTAAATATTCATACAATTTAGATGAGAGCTGGTCAGTCTGTCCTGGCACCTTTCTGTTCTTTATTCTGACATATGTACTACCCTTGTGTCTTCATAGGTCAATGGCAAGGATCTCTCAAAGGCCACCCATGAAGAGGCAGTGGAAGCTTTTCGAAGCGCCAAGGAGCCCATAGTGGTCCAGGTATTAAGGCGGACTCCCCTCAGCCGACCGACATACAGCATGGCCCCGGAAGTACAACTCATGAATGCCAGTACTCAGACAGACATTACTTTTGAACACATCATGGCCCTGGCGAAGCTTCGACCACTCACCCCTCCCGTGCCAGACACCTGTCCATTTCTGCTTTCAGACAGGTATGCCTCTATCCTTTCTCCTAAAGCCCTTTTTGTTTGTCATTCACTTTGGAAAGTAGGCATTAGAAAGAGCCAGACACACCAGAAGTTGGCAGTTTCAGGGACATGCTCCCAGCTCTGTTTGGAAATATTTCCGCACCATGTGAGCTTTCAATTAGTTCTCAGCTGTCCGTGCTGCTATCCTCCCAGCTATGCAGCTAGCTGAACTCTGGAATCAGACTTCCCAAAGTACAGTAAAAAGCTTGGCTCTATTCAGCTACCCTTCTCTCTACCCTTCAAGGCTCAGACTACTAGTCAGGGAAATAACTTTTCTCACCGAAGCTGCCAAAAAGCCTCATGAAGGCTCAGGGGAAGGGCACCATGTTCTCTAATGTGACTCGCCTCTCTCTCTCTCCCTCCCTTGCTTTTCCTGTCTTTACAAAAGAATCTAGGAAATTGACTTAATTCAACTATAATTATCCCAAGAAACCAATTCCCAGCTATAGTGAGATACAAACAAAGGATTCTGGCTTTCACGGAGTAAACAGAGCACCCTGAGATAAGCAGCAATTAAAGGAGTGTTCCTCCCGATTTTACAAAATGTAAAGGCGGGATATTTTATGTAAATAACGTCACCTGTCTGGTTTTGGCCCCACACAGTTTGTTCTCTGTATTGAGTCATTTTCCCACATTGTACAGAGTTTGCTTCACAAAAACAACAAGTCCCCTTAGCCTGCATTTTCACCACTCTTTCTCCTTCAGCTTCTGTTTGTAAGACACCCATGTTACTGTGTCCAGTCTCAGACTATTAGTTACTTCCATAGGCTCCTTCAGACGGTCACAGGTACAATGGACTCACCTAGGAACCCTAAGGAACAATAGAAGAGCCGCAGCTGGGCCTCTAGCCAATTAATTAAGAAATTTTAGAATGGCCTCAAGCAAGAACAATTTCTGAATCACTCCCCAAGGCAATTCTAATGTGCAAGCAAGTTTCCGAAAGTGCCTTTTGAGACCTGTCTTAGTTAGGGTTTGACTGCTGTGAGCAGACACCATGACCAAGGCAACTCTTATAAGGACAGCATTTCATTGGGGCTGGCTTACAGGTTCAGAGGATCAGTCCATCATCATCAAGACAAGAGCATGGAGGCAGCCAGGCATGCATAGTGCAGGAGGAGCTGAGAGCTCCACATCTTCATCTGAAGGCTGCTAGCAGACTACTCACTTCCAGGTAGTGAGGACTTGGGTCTTAAAGCCACACCCAGTGACACACCTACTCCAACAAGGTCACACCTCTTTAATAGTGTCACCCCCTGGCCCAAGCATATGCAAACTATCACAAGACCGCAGCGTGCAAGAGAGCATACGCTGTGTGTTTGTGTGTCATGTATTCAATCCCCCCCCCAACATACACTCAATGAGTAGCTCTTATATCAGGCACAGGAGTAAGTTTGAGAAATGAAAGTATATGAACAGACAAAAAGACAGTAGCCCCTAGTATTTATATTCTGGGATGGGAATGAGCAACAAGTAGACAAATAAGTCAGGGAAATTCATCAGTACATCCTGACTCAGAGTGGCCCTGAGAAAATGCTTTCTTGAAAGAGCAGAAAGTTAACTTCTTTTATCTAACATTTTGGGTAATATCCTAATGGTTTTCCATTACTACCTCATTGAGTCCTCCCAACAGCCTTAGGACACAGTGCCTAAACTACCACCATCCTGGTGTTGCAGACGAGGAGACAGACACATGGGAAGGTCCTTAGCCAGAAGTTTCTGAGTCTAGCTTCTGAGATTAGCATCCCTTAATTCATGGGCAGAGATGCTTTCCCCGAGTTCTGCAGCCCTCAGCTTTGCTGCAGCATCTCTGTCCACACCATGTGACCCCACAGCGTCCATATTTTCCTTTTAATTATGTTCTTATACTAGAATTGCCACTCTGTTGCTCTTCTTTAATAATGCAAGAATTGGATTTTGTGCGTGAGTATGTTTCCAGCACTTGGCACAGAGCCTGGCATTTGGTAGGCACTCAGGAAATGTTTGCAGCAATGAGTAAGGCTTATTTTTTATGACAGTTCCCTTCTTACTATCTGAAGGGCAAGGGGAACACACCAATGCCCAGGCAGAGAGTTGTCACCTTCTCCTTAATTGTTTGCATAGAAAGGGAGGTGTACTTACCTGATAGACAGTCAGCCAGGACACTACATCATACTGCTTTTGCTATTTGGGCTCCTATTGCTTAACTAGGAGCAAACCAGCAGCCGAAGCAGTAAGAAAAAGATGCAGGCAAGAACTTACCTCTACCTGGTGAGAGGACGTCAACAGAGACCTCACCTTTTAGGAGAGAACTAGTCTACACTAACTGAACTTACTAAATGTCCACAGTGCCAGAGGACTGTCACCAGGAACGCTTTTAACTATTTATGTGTATGTCCTTTATCAAAAGGGAGGGTTGGGTTATGAGAGAGAATGGTGGGATAGAGTCTTGGGAAACAGCCAGCAATATGTAGATATTTTATAGTCTGAAAAATATGTGCTTCTGAAAATGCCAGTGAGCAGCCAGTTTGGATCTGTGGTCTTGTACCGTAGTGCACCCCTCTGACTAGGTCGCAACCCTAAATAAAATACACAGGTGTTGGCCCACTCGGTGGGATGGACCAGGCCAGAGAGTGTCTGGGAAGCATCATGGACCACAGAAAAATTCTCACTGGTCTCATCACAAAAGGGAAGTAGAAGCCAGAGCCTTCCCCTTAGCCTTCGGAACATTGAGGGGGCTTCACCCATGAAGAGACAGAAGAGCAAGTGCCTCTGCTGAAGGCAGATAGGTGCCTTAAGAAACAGACCTGCTCCGAGGCACAAAGGGGTAAAGCGAAATTCTAAACTCCACTTTCAGCATGGAAGCAGCTCTTGTGATCCATTGTTGCCTGTATCCCCCACAGCTGCCATTCCCTTCATCCAATGGAGCATGGATTTTATGAAGACCACGAGTACGTTTCCAGCTTGCCCGCGGATGCAGACAGAGCGGAAGACTTTGAATATGAGGCAAGACCATTTCCTTTCACATTTCTTCATGAAGCTATGCTTGAGGGGGTTTTGCATAACAAAGAAATTTATTTACTCTCCAAAATAGCACATCTATTGTATGCCTATGATAAGATCTATGGAGTAGTTTGGCATTGGTTATTTGTCTATCATATTTTAAGAGATTTGCAAAATATTTGTGCAGCATCAGGGTGAAAACAATTTGTTTACAGCTTTGATATATATATATATATATGTATATTATATGTATGCTATATATTATATATGTACATATGTATTTTATAGCAGCTACACTTGCTTTTTTTAATATAAGTGAGTTTCTAGGGTTTAAAAAGGAAGTTATTGTTTCTCTTGTTTAGCCAGGTATTAATTGGTAAAATTAATTTAACTATATTCTCTTTCACAACCCTATTTTCTTTGCATTATGATTTAGCTCTGACCTGGAAAGAGCCATTTCCCGACTGCTTTAGAAACAGGGAAAGGATCTCTTCACCAGTTGTTAAACTGCTTAGTCTTCGCATTGCATACTAGGCGATCCATGTGCAGCCTGTAACACTGCACAAAGCCCATCTAATGATCACTTAAAACATTTCACAAAAGTTAGAGGGCTTATCCTGATATTTTTTCACTCCCGCAGTCTATAAATCTTGGATTTGGTGTGCTTTGACATTTGGAAACGCGGTAGATTGAGGAGGAGAAGACGCTGGCAAACAGGCAGAGCGCCCGCGATTTTCTGCCCTTTAATGCCTCAATGATGTCATACACGTTCAGCAAAGTGTTCTTTCCATTTTACAAGCAGGAAATCCTGCAGTCTTCGCCCTGAGGAGGCTCTGAAATCAAATAAGGCCAACTCAGTGAAGCTCACCTAAAGCAAACAGACGTTTATTTGAAATCTTCCCTCTGTAAAAGTCATCTCTGGTAGTTGTGGAAGTCATTATTTCTCTGCACATGGGGTTCAGAAGATGTGCAGTGACACCTAATATCTGAGCTTTGTCATTGCCGTTTGTGTTGAATTTTTATCTCCTCCTCTCCCTTAAGAACAATTTTAGAAACATGTTCACATATAGGCATGCACTAAAGCACCCAATACATTTCACCCAGTTACATAGATAGCATTATGTTACCTGAATTAGTAAAACTGTTTTCAGTTAATGCATAGGGGTTTAGGAGTTGGAATGCCTACATGACTTCAGATTTTTGTTTAGTATGTGTCTTACAGCTCTATAAAAATAAGACAATATTTTGGGTGGGTCTGGGAAGAACCTAAGCAAGTTAACAGCAAAGAGTCTTTTAATTAATCTATATGTCATTGACATCCCATAATGGAGACACATCCTTCCAGTTCCATAGGGCTCCCTGGGGCTGGACTATACCCTCATTTTTGGTCAGTATCTATCCTTAGTAGATGCCAATATTGAGACAGTATCATTGCTAAATGTTCAGAGAGTTCTCCATAGTCCTATAATCTCAACTAATCACACCATCATTGCCATCATCATCAATTTGTTGTCAACTATAATTTCTGTTGCCAAAGGTACCTTTCTGAATGATTGAAGTAAAGAGTGTTCTTATGAAACTTAAATAAGGAAGCAAAACATCTGCCGTGACAGTCTGCAGCCCTGAAAACACATACACATGAGAGCATCATGAATGCTTAAAAGGCAGATGGAGACACAGGCAAATCCCTGAAGGATAAGTCACCTAATTCAGCAGAAAATAGGTGTTCTACCCAGAATTCTTCAGTTTGCTATGGTAACATATAGGAGTGGCACACAGCAGCCCCCCTGGCCCAAATTCTACGTGTATAGCCCTTACCAGAGCCTGTCCTATACACAGCTTTCAAGGGCAAGAGGGCAGATGGACGGATGCAAATCCTGTCTTCATGTTTTGCATGTTCAGCATGAAAGCTGATGTGTGCTGTATTTCTGTTACCAAGTGAAATGAACTAATTTTCTCTAAGGTTTCATTATCATATATACATCTATATATGTATATATGTATGCATACACATACATCTATATAGATGTATACACCCTATACATCTGAGAGTGAGATTGATGTCAGCTTCAGGAATGAGTGGCATTTGCCACTTACAGAAGAAAGATTCAGTGGTCAGAGAGAGGGCTCCAGCTCAGAATGAGCATACACATCTCTCTGGGAGTCAAAGAAGCAGCGAGGGACCTCACACATACACACATAGAGAGAGGGAGGGAGGGGGAGATCACACATACACACATAGAGAGAGGGAGGGAGAGGGAGATCACACATACACACATAGAGAGAGGGAGGGAGGGAGAAGGAGGGAGGGAGAGGGAGATCACACATACACACATAGAAAGGAGGAGGAAGGGAGAGTGAGGGAGGGAGAGGGAGATCACACATACACACATAGAGAGAGGGAGGGAGGGAGAAGGAGGGAGGGAGGGGGAGATCACACATACACACATAGAGAGAGAGATGGAGAGGGAGATCACACATGCACACATAGAAAGGAGGAGGAAGGGAGAAGGAGGGAGGGAGAGGGAGATCACACATACACACATAGAGAGAGGGATGGAGGGAGAGGGAGATCACACATACACACAGAGAGAGGGAGGGAGGGAGAGGGAGAGGGAAAAGAACATACAGATACACCCACACACATTCACATAAACACACACGTATGCACACAAACACATACCAATCTGTACTAAGGAACTCACACAGCTAAGTGTGAACTTGGTGGGTGCTCCTTAATTTCTAGGGAAGAAAGCTGGACAATGAACACAACCCATGAATCCATGCATTCCAGTGAAGGCTGAGAGAAGCAAGTAAAGGACAGTAAAAGTGAATCACTGAGGAGGGAGACTCGTGAGATTGGGATAGGTCATTCCTACATAATACATGGTGGTCCTCTCTCATGTGATACCCAGAGAGAAGTAGAAATGGAGCCACATGGAAAAAACTCTACAGAACGGAAAATGCGAATCAAAGGCCCAAGCAGACTCATTTAGCTACTTTTATATGGCTGTGATAAAATACCACAACCAAGCTTGAGATTACAGAGGGACAATTGCCCGTGATGGTGGAGTGGAGGCATGGTGGCCGGCCGGGGCAGAGTCTGAGTGAGACTTCACTCCCTAAACTGTCAGCTGGAATCTGAGAGACAGAGAATGAACTGGGAATGGCAAAACGCTTAAACTCTCAAAGCCCAGCCCCAGAGATGCGCTTCCTCCAGCAAGGCCACCCATCTTAAGCCTCCCCAAACAGTGGCACCGACTGGAGACTAGGCATTGAAATGCCCAAACCAACACTATAGGGAATATTTTTCAGTCAAACCACTTCAAGGCTTGTGGTTGGGAGCTCAATAAATAGTAAAAAGGGAGGCAGTCGCTCCTGCTGAAGGCTTGGGTGGGAGGAGGTGAGGCAAAGTGAGAAGATGCTGTCTGGAGTGGCCTTATAACTTGACTCTGAGATGAAGCTGCTGGAGCGGAGCAGGGCCCTGTGATACTCCATGCCAGAACACTCTGGCTGTGGGATGGGCGTGGCAGGGGAGGAGCAAATCATTCAGCAGGGAAGCCAGTTGAAAGGAGGAGGTGGCTTACTTATGGTTAGCTGGAGTTGGGGCGGGGCACAGTTTGTGAGGATAATGTCTAACCAGCACTGAGGCTATGTCTATATATCGGTGGAGCCATGCCGTACATCAGCACTGTCAAACAATTCGCAGTGTAGTATTTATTTTTCTCCTGCCTTTTAAAAATCAGAATAGAATAAAACCTACTGAGACATAGCCACTGGCTTCCCCTGGAACAATTATGAAAGATGCACTCTCTAGAGTTCTAAGGATTGCATTCAGTGCTGGCTCCAACGCAGAGCCTGCAAGTCTTCAGGCATGTTTTTACGGATAGACTTAAGACTGGTTCAGAACCAGAGATGATTATGTTTCTAATAAGTACATATGTGGAGATTTTAGTACATGATTTATTGGCCCAATAGAACAGAACTCATCTATTGTATGAACACACATACGGGCTATTTTAGACATGCAGACCTTTAGAACTAATTGATAGACTCAGAGCTTCCCTTAGAGCCTAGATGGATAGTGAATGGCTTTTTGAAGATGTTATAGACCAGCTGTCATCATTATGGTGACCCTAGTGTGTTAGGGATCTCTATAAGACATTAATGACACCCACACCTCAACATGACCTATCACTACTTTCCCCAAGAAAAAATATTTTGACTGGGTTTAAGATTTCCCCACTGTACTTAAGAACATCTCGGAGGACCAGTCTACAGCAAAAGATTCAGACCTTGAGATTGGTTTTCTCTGTCTATCTGCGTGTGTTTGTGTGTGTGTATGTGTGTGTGTGTGTGTGTGTGTGTGTGTTATGCATGTAACAAACAAACAAACAAACAACCCATGGCACTCATCCTCCAATTAAAGAACATATCTAATTTTAATTTTATTTTTGATGGAATGAATTTCAACCCTGTACCTATTTTTCAGAGTTTACGGGCTTCCTGACAGGGTACCTCAGAGGACTAAGCTTCTGGTCTTTATTTTCCTGTTCACTTTTTCCCTAGAGCAAGCCAAGGTTGAAATAAATCATAAATAGCCCTTAGCAAGTCAGAAGCAGGTCTCAAATCTATCCTCCACCAGAAATAATTTACAGGATAGCCTCCAAGAAATCTAGCATTCTCCCTCTCACTTCTGACAAAGATGTGTTTGTCTCTGCCTGCTGCGGGGAGGAAGCTGCTTTTCATTGTTCTTTCATCAAGTTTTGGTTTTGTGGGACCAGTCATTAAATCTCAAAAGTCAGGGCTGGTGGGAGAGTCAGAAATATGTAAAATTTTAGTAATAGCACACATCTCATTGTAACGCAAGGAAAAAAATCAATCAACGGCTTTGGACTTTCAGGTGTTTATAATTTAGCTATGCTAATTTAAAACCACTTATACCTTCCCCCTAAGATGGAGAAGTAACATGTTCACAAGCCCGAGTTAAGTGCTCTCACTGTGAATGTCATAAAACAGAAGCAAGAAGAGTTTTTAAAATTTATTTAAACTGAAATTGAGAGTGGAAAGAAGATGCCAAATGTCTATGTACATGATAACTGAAAGTTAAAACACCTTGGCCAATGTATAAAAGTAAGAATAAGCAGTTAGCATATTGATTAGCTTCCCTTTGGTAAGACTTACACAAAGCAAAAGAAAACCTTTGCACTTGGTGTTGTTTTACAAAATGTGATTCTTGGTGCTAGATAGATGCAGAATATTTGAGAAAATTTAAGTTTATCATATTTCTCTCACAGCTAAATAATAGATGTGAGGTATACAAAATCCTCTTAAACATACACAGACACACACATACAGTGACACACACACACACACACACACACACACACACACTGAAAAAAACAGGAATATAACTTATTAGATACCAGTCATACCTCTGAACAGTTTCATGATTTACAAGGTTGCCTCAGAGAAGTCTCCCCAGTTTACTGTGGAGAGCACTGAATGTTTTTCTAACTGAAAGCAAACCTCTGTCTGTCCTGTTTAACCATCCCATCATGCTGTCTGTCTCTGAGTAGGGCCTCGGTAAACATCTCATGATGGAATCAATGAGGATTCTGAAGGCCCATAGCTGTCTGTATGGACCAGCTTCTGAGGGGATGAGTCCCCTTTTCCCTCTTTTGTCTGTAAGAGAGATTGAAGAGAAGCAGGACCACCGTGCAAAAGAATGTCCCCCCTCTTTCCGGCTTGTGTTTTTTGAGTCATTTGTTTTCATACTAATATCAGTTCTATTTCAATAAGTATTTCTAAGGAGAAGACAAAATGGAGAAAAACCAAAAATTAGAGTTAAAATTAAAAATATAGCTGTCATCTATATTAACTATCATTATGTAAAGTTATAAAACTTATACTTGCTATGAATTTCAAAAATTTTCCATATATATGTATGTATACATATATATATGTGAATTGTAGACATCTGGTCACTAGTGTGGAGTTCCATGTGCATGAGAGTGTGTGTTCATATACATAGGAGTGTGAGGTTATTATTGAAAATCATGGCTTTCTCTCTACATTATTATTGGAGGCAAGGTCTCTCTGTTGAACTCAGAGCTTGTAAAGCAGCTAGTCTGGCTAGTCAGCCTGAGCCAGTGGTCCCCTATCTCCACCTACCATGTACATGTACCATGTATAGGTGGGCATCCATACTTATCTGACATTTATGAGAGTACTGGGGATCTGAACTCAGGTCCTCACACTTGTATCGTACACACTTTAACCCCTGAGCCATCTCTCCAGATTTTGACATGTACTTTAACCTACCACTTTACCTCCCTTATAACTCCTACATTAAATGCTCATTCAACATGGTAGAAATAGTAAACCAAAGAGTGGGCTAACGCATGCATGCGTGGGATCTGATGATGAACCAGTGTTGAAGGGAGCCAATTTGGATCTGAAGCATCATGGATCGAGAGGCCATGAGGAGAACTATTTGTGTATTCCAGTAGATCATAGAGCCCAGAGGATATAGAATAGAAAACATGAAGAATTCAGTACTCAGATCTGTTAGCTCACTAGGATGTATCTCACCAGCCTCTCTCTCTCCACCTGTTAATCTCCTTTCATAGACATGCAAGAAACATCCCGAATAATTTTAAAACACTGACTACACAGGCAGAAAAAACAAAACCTAACCTTTTAGAGAAGAACCCTTAGTAAGAGTCAGGCTATGGAAACGGTTTTGATTTGAACCCTGATCTAGAGGAAGTATGAAAACATTTTTATGACTTGAACATGAAAGGCAGTGGATTGGTGTGTCCATATGGAGTTAGCTCATATGGGTACTTATTAATGGTCTTCCATGCCTGCCATTTTCTTTATTACATCTGCTGAAATCTTGAAGGCCAATGACTTGTCATATATTGGAACTTGTAATTCTAGGCTCTGTGACACATCTTTTCTTCCTACAAACGCAGTTCCTTGCCCTGAGATGTCATTCTGTCTCTGGACAAGACTCTGGTCTCAGATAGCAAGTCCTCCTTTGTCCCTGTAGTCAAAGTTGTCAGATCAAATGTAACTATTGTGTACTTCTGCTGGATTGTTGGCTATTCAACATCTTGACCAAACACCCAAAATTGTTTCAAATCCACCCGCCGCTGAAGGGTCTATGAACACTGTCATGATCCTATCTCTCTAGGTTTGAGGACCACAAGACTCCTCAGCTAAGCAGTACTCGAAGGAAGGTGTGGGCTTTCCAGACTTCATGTCTTTGCCCCTGGGATTCTTCATCTCTGGATTTCCCTTCTGATGGTCTCTACCATTGACTCAAGATGGCACCTTCCATCATGCCTTCAGGGGCACTTCACAATGTCCTCCTCACTTTCCATCTTTCCCACCAGAGCTTTGGCACCTCACTCTGTAATCGGTTTCTGCTCTTTATTTTCTGCCCTGAGTTCCAGCCAGATGTAATTATTTTTTTGTCTATTGATTCATGAGACCGTGTCTCAGTTTAGCTAGTGTTGGCCTCAAATTCCTAATTCTTCTGCTTCAATTTTGAATTCTACAATTAGAGCCACACATCACATGGTTGCATTCTTCTTGAATAATCTCATCTTGAGATAAGTTCTGGTGGTTTTACTCGATATTAATTTATTTAATGCTATGTACGTGTGTGTACCTGAGTGTATATATGCACACCACATGCATACATGAGCCCTCAGAAATAAGAAGAGCTGTCTGATGCCCTGAACCTGGAGGTGCAGGAGGTTATGGGCCACCATGTGAGTACTGGGAAGGGTCCTTCAAACAGTGCAGAGTCCAGCAGGAGGAGAAGGAACAATATGAAATACAATATGACTGAGAGGAGCAATTTGAAATACAATGTGAAAGGCTTTGCTTTCCTTATGCTACTTCAGCTAATCTGACAATCTAAGTAAACATAACTGTGTATGGACTTTGGCCAGACAGTAACTCAAGAATGGTTGTCACCATCTTCACAAGAAAGGTGGTTTCACAAGAGACTTTTAATCTGTGCTAAATCGATGTTCTAGTTCATACAAGAGAGAAATGACAGGGTCTAGAAACCACATGCCCTGGTTTCTCCTACACAGTCCTGGAATGTGGCTATCTTTTACATTCAGACATATTCTAGTTGACCAATAACTTGTAAGGCTGCTTTAATTTTCATATCTGTCAAACTTTAATTAGGGCTGACAGATTAAAATCACATGTAATGCAGTCTTAATATTTCAGGCAGAAGCAAGACAGCACTTTGTAATTTTAACACCCATGTTTATTAAATAGAATCATTTTTCTAAATCGCAAGAGCCTACGAAGAACAAGAAGTCTTCCTTCAAATGTGATTATAAAATGAGGCCACAGGTTGAGAAGTCATCAAAGTTATTGTAATTCTTCGAGCTTTCGTGCAGAATAAAATGAGATTAGTATTGCTGTTGATTGGGTTATATTATTTTATAAAACAAACATGAAGCAAATCTGCGTTTCACCTCACTGATTATAACAGCACTCAGCCTTATTTGAAAAGCAAACAGCGAAAGCAAATTGAACCTTCCAAGTTAGTTATTCAACAGGGTAACCATGGACACATGCACTGCACCAAGAGTCTAGCTATAAAATGAAGATTCTGTACACCACCTGTATAAATGATACCTAAGTGCCAACATGCTCTTTGTGTTTGAAGACACTCACATACACATACAGAGGACTGCTTTGAATTCCTTAAAGGTATCAGTGAAAGGTTGTGTGTAAGGTGAATATTTGCACATCACTTTTTTCCCCCCACTGACTACTCCACAACGGTGGGAAAATGACAAATGCCTTCCCTACTGTGTGAAGCAAATGAACCAGGATTCCAGTTTTCCTTTGAGATGCCATTGGATCTGTAGAAGGGAAGTAACAAGCTGTATGGACATAGTGCTTACTCCATTTCTTAAATAGACCTTGGGAGTAACGTCGTGAATTGCCATGTCCTACACAGAAGCTTCTCAGGGACACGTAGGATTGATGATGGCCTCATTTGTCAGCTTCTGCTTCTCAGTAGTCAACTGAAGCTCCCACAAGCAACATAAGACAAATGCATGGTCAAATCATTTCAATTTTCACAGGATCTCAACATTACTAGCATACCAGTGTATACTGTATGAGTTCTTATAGGACAAGCATGCCACTCACAGGAATGCACACTCTGTGTTCAGTACTGTACTGCATCAACTGGGAGGGAGTAAACTGCATTTCTCTCCATGATATATCTAATTTTAGCTTTAGATTCAGGGCACCTTTATACATAATTTATATACATTTGCCAATTTCAAAAAGTTGGCTAAGTCTGTAAAGATTACAACGAAGTATTTATCTACATACAACACTTGTATATTCAACTAAAAAATATGTAGTAAACTAATTTAGTTTGGATTCTTTTTTTCTACCATACTACATTATCTTTAAAATGAATATTGAAATCCTCAAAGCAATGTGACTTGCCTGGGAATTATAGTTCCTGACCTTCTTCTTGGAGAATATAAGTTGTAGTTAAGGCCCTGGTCTGTGTTTGGTTAGCAGTTTTCACTGGTATTAAGTAAAGACATATAATGCATTCTATACAAACAAAAGGTGTGTCATTAGCTGAGGATTATATTAGCTACCTTGTATCCAGTGGAGGCCTCAAATACAAACAAGTCCTTTTTTCTGCACTCATTCCACATGAGATAGGCAGAACATCCTCTGTTGTACATAGCATCCTATTTGTGACTACCATCCTGTGTGTGACATAGCATCCTGTGTGTGACATAGCATCCTGTGTGTGGCATAACCATGTCTGACAAACCTTCCTGTCAGCTCCTTGCTGACAGGTAGCTGTGAGTAGAGAAGCTGGGACTCTCTGGGTCTTTCCAGGGCTGAGTGGGATGGTGAGTGTCTGCGACCTGCAAAGAACCACACCAGGCTGGGGAGTCTTGTCAAAGCAGGATCTCAACTTTAGTGCATCAGCCTCTCACTTATATTTGTTTGGAATATAGGGTGCGGGATTTTTGGTTGGGTGAGATGACATAGGAGGCAGAGAAGGGTGACAGAGGGTATGGGGTGACTGACAGGGCCAATGGCGAAGCTTCACATCAGCAACTCAAGGCAAAGGCAGGGCAAAACAGGTCTTGCTGAGTCACTCTGATATGGCAGGGACTGAGACAGGTCTCAAAACTCCAGCCAGGCTTAGGGTCTCCCACAAGGCCGCAGGCCCAGGTTTGACATGGCCCAATACCTTCCTATGTATGACAAAGCATATTATATCCCTCTTCTGTGTGCATGACCTTCTTGTTACTATGGTTACTATTGTGTTGGGTATTTATCTTATTCCTACTTAATGTATAAACCTTTGTCTATGTTTCAGAATTGTTTTCATGGGAAGAAGTTTTTCTGAACTGAAATTCATATATCACTGTTAATTGTTCACTAACTCTTCAAATATAAATATATGCAAGATATGAAAGATGTTTTCAAAATATATTGAGTTCTATTCTCACAAGTAACATCCGAGGGTAGTCTCACTATTAGTCGGAGGCTCTCTTTCCTTTTTATTTAATAAATTTTAAGAGAATGATGGGAAAATATTGGTCAAAGGAAATAAGCTGTGGCGGCTTGGGAGAACTGGTGGTCTGTTGCACATTGGGGGACTATAGGTGCCATGCATGGTGTAGTTCAAGATCCTAAAAGAAACTATTTTAAGTTTTTTTCATCATAAGAAATGAAATACCAGAGGAGATAAATATGATTAGCCTTATCTGAGTATTACACAGTATATATATATATATATATATATATATATATATATATATATATATATATATGTGTGTGTGTATATGTACATATATATATGTATATATATGTGTGTATATGTACATATATATATGTATATATATATATATATATATATAATTGAAACAGTACATGGTACTCCAAAATGTGTAAAATCTGTGTCAACTAAAACATTACAATTAAATTTTAATGATTCTTGAATTAAATATTAACTTTATGAAACTAATACTCCTATCACTGTAGCAAGTGGGATTAACATTAGAGATAATGTTTTCATGTACCTACTTCCAAATTAGCTATATATGAAAAATTCGAGCCCACGATGCATGGCTGATTAAAACCCCGTGATGAGTAGAAATGGACTCTCATTTTCAAAATATGAAGGCATGGCAAGTCAAACCCAGGGTTGCTGCCAGATTAAGGTCTTTTGCTTCCCCAGCCTACCCCCTACCTGGTGTTATTTAGTGATGCCTTCAACAGCATAGCTCTGTGGCTTGGCACTGCATTGACTAATTTGCTAGACTCCCTGGGTACTTAGATACTTCAAAATCTCTCTTTCTAAAATAATAAAATAATAATAATAATAATAATAATAATAATAATAATAATAATAATAATAATAAATATTTCTAGGTAAAGTAGCCCACACCAGAGAATTGACTGTAGCTCTGATTTCTTCCCGCCTTTCACTTCATTGTTGGGAAGGCATCTGTACTGGCTGGTTTTATGTGTCAACTTGACACAAGCTAGTGTTATCACAGAGAAAGGAGCCTCCCTTGAGGAAATGCCTTCATGAGATCCAGCTGTAAGGCATTTTTTCAAATGGGGAGGGCCTGGCCCATTATGGGTGGTGCCATCCCTGGGCTGGTAATCCTGGGTTCTATAAGAAATCAAGCAGAGTAAGTCAGAGAGAGCAAGCCAGTAAGGAACATCCCTCCATGGCCTCTGCATCAGCTCCTGCTTCCCGACTTGCATGAGTTCCAGTCCTGACTTCCTTTGGTGATGAACAGCCATGTGGAAGTGTAAGCTGGATAAACCCTTTCCTCCCCAACTTGTTTCTTGGTCATGATGTTTGTGCAGGTATAGAAACCCTGACTAAGACAGCATCTCGGTTCTGCCTTGAGCATCTTTGCAGGCAGCCCACATGCTTCCTGCTTTGTCTCTATTTCATGCCATCATCCCAGGCTGCTGAGAAATTCCCTGTAATTCTCTTTCCTTCTAGCGGCACTGCTTGGTGCTTTCTGCTACAGGAATAATAAGGACCGTGTGCTGGTTGCCCAGCATCTATATGTGTGCCCTCAAGAGCAAGTTTATGCATGTTTTTAGTCTTGTTTTTTTTTTTTTTTTTTTTTTTTTTTTGCAATGATGTGAAATTTGCATTTTGTTCTTTAGCAGATGAATTGTGGTTTTGTATAACCACAGGTATAAACCATCATGTATACCATTTTATTTCAACGACAGTCCCCACTCTACAAACTGGTACCCCCAAGAAGGCGGACATAGCTTTTATTGCAGCTTCATGAATTCTTGAATGTTTTATTTTGGGAAATCCAAGCCTTTATTAGGAAATGTAAAGTCCATGGCACACAGAGGCTCTCTCTTCTTGTGTGCACTTCCCACCAACCCAGCACCATTTAGGATGCTATGAACCTATACACATATTGCATGGTGTTCACCAAGCAAGTTGTTGGCCTTGATCACTTTTGTGTATTTGTTTTCCTTTAAATGGGAGAGCCCTTATCCTCTGTTCTGGTCTTAATTCTCTGTATCAAGCTATTTCCCACTCAGTAGAGGTAGAAATAGGAAGACAAAGAGTGAAATATTTTAACTGTTAAATATTTAACAAGCTCCAGCTGAAGCAGCCCTGGATCTTGACTTCCAGCTTCTGTACTCTTTCTTCTACTCGCTAGCATGTGTGACTTTGCTTTGCTCCCACCTTAAGTCCCTGCCCTTCTTCAGCCCAAGGGACCTTGTCCTCTGCATCTTTCTTCTGTGCTAGAATGGTTTGTATGACTAAATCTTAAATACACTTGCAAGCAAGCAAATCAAGGATATACATCTTAGAGGGATTATATGAGAGAAGAATCTGTTTTCAATTAAAAAAATGACATAATGAAAAAGTAAAGCTGCAACCCTTTAGATGTCCTCATTTTTTTTTTCCAAAAGTCATTTGTTCTTCAAACTAACTATGAATGTATATATATGATCATAGTTTTCTATGTGGAATTTGAAATTATGGTTGAGTGTTTCATTAAATGTGTCAAAACATACAACACAAACACACTCACAAAGCTATGACCACCTCTGTCAGATAATAGGGTAGAAATAGAGCCAACAGTCTCCCCCCTCCCTTTTTTAAGCTCACTTTAAACCCAGAGAAGGATGTTAGTGGCCATAATGAAGTGCATAGATGAAGCACTAGACCATGCTATTTTGAAATGCAACAAGAAACATTCTATGCTAGCACAAAGTTGATCATCACTTTTATGCGTCCGCAATCTATATGCAATCTATATGGATCACCATATTCTAAAAAGCAAGCCTCATTCCTGAAGATAACACACTTAAGGTAGCATGTTTATATTTGGTAATTTGCTACAGAGGACACTCAATCATTATTGCAAGATGGAGGCCTACTGAAAAATCACTCGAGCCAAAATTCAAATTGCACAGACCTTCTGCACTCTTGCCTGTGGTTTCATATCATTTTGCCCAGCCCTACTCCCATTGATATTCACTTTCCATATTTCTATTAGTTTTCCAGCTGCTGTGAAAGTATCCAATCACTATCGGATAGAATTTAAGGTCTGTTCCACAGGATGGAACTGATGTCAGGCACTGTTTGGGTGCCTGGGGTGTTTGGAATATGCTTGGCCCAGGGAGTGGCACTATTTGGAGGTGTGGCCTTGTTGGAGTAGCTGTGCCACTACTGTACCAGGGAATCTCGCAGACATTCCAAACTGAAACTGTAAACTGAAGATTTTCTAGCTAGGTTAATGTTTATCCCCTCTGATAGTATGCAGATGGTACCTTCCAATATCATTAACACTAGTCAGTAGGGGTACAGGTCCTAGTTAGGTACCACTTCTCCATGTTTGTTGAGATATATAAGTCTTATCTTCATCATTGAGGTCTTACCATCGGTTTGTAGAACCAGTAGCCTTGAAAATAGCCTGGGTTTGGGGGGTGGGGAGGGGGTCCATGAGGTCTTTTTCCATGAGGCTGGCCTGAATGGATCAGCCAAAGAGTTAGAGCTCTCTGAGGGAAGGCTGGAGCAAGGCCATTGCCCAGGAAGTGGCTATGGTCAGCCTTGTACACTCGATTAGTTAGGTCACGTCAAGGTCCAGGGAGGAAAGCTTCAGGACAGAAAACTCTTCCCTGGAGTGTTCCAGCTCAGTAAGACAGGCACTCTCAGATGACCTCTGTTGAAATAGCTCGTGCACTTTACTCCTTGTGGATAGGACCTTGTAAACATGTGGGGGTGGCCTGGGATCTAGAGGCAGATGCTTGCTATTGGCTTGGTCTGAGATGTTAGGGATGCCTCAACTACATGTGGAAGGGCTTCACCTGTTATCCCTACATGACCGATTGTCACTGTCCTCTCAATAGGGTGTTGTAATCCTGTGTTCCAGGACAGGAACCTGGCTGGGAATAGTTTTAATGCCTAGAGTTCTCAATTATGAGAATTGCTGGGGTTCCTGGATCCATTTGACCTTATCAAGTCTGGTGGCACTGTCCACTGTCCACTGTCCCACATCTTGTCTCTTCCTTTATATGGCAATTCTATATAGCATTCTTTTATTTATGTATATATTTTAATAAGGTTTTACTATAGTAGGTTTCATACGTCTCTTCAAATGATGGTTAGTTTTAGCAGTCCATGTCTGAATTTACTCCTTCATGTCTCTCCCTCTCTCTCTCTCTCTCTCTCTCTCTCTCTCTCTCTCTCTCTCTCTCTCTCTCTCTCTCTCTCTCTCTCTCTTTCCTTCTTTGAGAGATCCTTCCCATCCCCTAATCCCTCTATACATAATCTCTGTGGTCATAAAGACTGCAGCCTGCTTACCGAATACTAAAGCATGTATTTTTAAAGGGTCAACTATAGGATGGATGGGACTTGCCTCTCAAAAGCTTCTTGGTAACCCGGCCACAGAAATTGAGAATAGAGACTGAACAAAAATGTGAATATGGCCTCTAGGATAATAGCAATTAAATTGAACTTGGACAGAAGAGAATCCAAGTAGACCTCTTGACAAGCCGAAAGGTGAACAGTTAAAAGCAAATGGGCGCATGTCTGAATTGCTTGACAAAGGAATCTGAAGTCCATGTAGCTCAAAGCTGACCTTGATGGGGTTGATGGAAGATGCTGGCTGAGGTGAGGTTTTTTTTCCTCTGTTAAACACTTTTACAATTTTAAACATAATAGAGGCACATCACTGGTGTTTCTTTCTTCCAGTTCTCCACTGGCATGCATTTGAGTGCATATTCTTTTAGAGTGTAATTGTCAAGGGTATGTATTTCTCCCTTTATAAAACAAACTAAAGCTAATGCATCCTACCAACGGTGGTTTCTTCTTAACCACCCACATTCTGAGAGCAGTCTAAAACACAAACAGACCCTGGAAGGGTACTGTGCTTCCAAGCATTTGTGAGTAACTGGAGGAGCTATGGACAGCTGTTGAGCCTTTTCAAAGCCAGGAAGTTCATAATCATTAAAGGATTTTTTTCCCTTCCTCTCTTTGACTTGTCCATGGATATCTGCCAAATAAACACAGTTGTGGATCCTTTTGGCAAAAGTTGTAAATGTGCCTTAAGAATAAAGGGGCAATTTAGCTGAAATTTTCAAAAGAAAATTGACTCCCTAAATAGAGAGCCCACGAAGTGTTTTTCTTTAGATTCTTTAGAAAAAAAATTAAGTCTCCTGCTTTGTAATGTGCAGAGAATATAATCAAAGCTCATCCTCTGGAGAAAGCAAAAAGGTTTCCAAGCTCCTGCCCCTCTCCTGCCAGCAACCCCGAAGAGCAGCTGTTCCCAGGATCCACTGCTGAGGGCGTCCACTTAAAGCTCTACATTTTTCAGATGGAATGCTTTGGAGTTTTTCCTCCTAACTTTTTTTTTTTTTAAGTAAAGCCTCTCAGGCAATAAAACCCAGTATAGCATGGCTCTCACCTGTGGGTTGTAACACTTTGGGAGCGGAAAGACTTCTTTCCCAGAGGTCATCTAAGACCATTGGAGAACACGGATATTTATATTATGATTGATAACAGTAGCAAAATTACAATCATGAAGTAACAACGAAAATTAATTGATGGCTAGTGGCTTACCACAGTGGGAAAAGCTGTACTAAAGGGTCGCTGCATTAGGAAGGTTGAGAACCACTGCAGTTCGGGCTGGGGGAAACCATCTCACTGAGCTAGAGTACCTCATCCAGGTGGCAACACGGAGCAGGCAGCTCCCTCTGGTCTCTGCATCTCTGAAGAAGACAGATGCTCTAGTAAAAGCATCTGAACTGCCTGGCCGCTCCATAGGCGGACTACGTCCTTCATGTTTACCCAAAGCCGAGACAATGAAATGTTCTCTCGGGGATTTCTCTCCATTGTACAAAAACTGTCTTAGAGCCGTTTGCCATGACTTCGATTGGTAATCTTGACTGTCTGAATAAAGTAGCAACACAGTATAAGCTTCCTTATAAAGTAATTCAATGTGGCCAATAACCTGACTGCTAATAGATCAATCCTAAAAAAAAAAAAAAAGATTTTAGATTTTCTCACACTTACATTATTTTGCTTACATTTCAACCATATGAAATAAATGCTTTCCATTAAGGCCTCATTTATCATCCTTTATGAATGACTGAGTCATTGATTTTCACAACACTCCTTCAGTTCACTCCCTCAAAATAAATATCGAATTATATCATTTTTTTAACCAAGAGAAAAGCCGTATCTGGATAGATTCATAATCAACCCCAAGAAACTTCAAGTTGTATTCTACAGCTTAGTGATCTGTAACTCCTGAGCCTCACCTTCCTCACCTGTAGAAATAAGATACTGTTGATATTTATTTAAGTTAAATAATATACAAGGCATTATTACAGTGTCATACAACATCTATTTTCAAGTAAATGTTATAACTTCATAGCCCTGGATGGCTTCTAGCCTCCACACCTGGTTAGAAGATGCCTGTCTTGTGACTGAGATGAAACGCTGGCAAAGAAGTCTATTTACAGTTCTGTTTGTAGACAGTCTGATACCTGAAAACACCTACATAGAGATATCTGGAAAGCTAGTGGAAACTGAGTGGAGGGAAGTGTAGTCCATTGACATTAGAGAACCGTTACCACTTAGGTGCCAGCCAGGTCCTGTAAGTGGGCATGCTGCCCAGCAAATACTTATTTGTGCATCTAGTTCATGCTAGAGATGAGAACGGAAAGGCTGTTAGCCCCAAGCCTTGGACCCACAAGGAGAAAATAACATTTTTTAAGTAAGAAACTATCAAATGAAGATAGATGTTAGAAAGAATTGTGTGGAAAAAGTTTGTTTAAAACAAACACATCGGGGGGTTGGAGAGATGGCTCAGCAGTTAAGAGCACTGACTGCTCTCCCAGAGGTCCTGTGTTCAAATCCCAGCAGCCACATGGTGGCTCACAACCATCTGTAACGAGATCTGATGACCTCTTCTGGTACGTCTGAAGACAGCTACAGTATACTTACATAAAATAAATAAATAAATCTTTAAAAAAAAAAATAAGCACATCAGGGTCACAGAAGCCTGCCCTGGAGGCTGAGAAAAACGCCACACCATTATCTCAGGGTAAGAATTACCAGCAAGAGACATGCATGCCTTTCTGTGAAGCACTAGTAGATGTGAGCTGACCTTTAAGTCACTCTGCACAAGTGTGACTGACCAACAGGGTGTGCAACCTGATCAGTTCAGAAATACACATAAAACTGTCACATAATTATATCAAAAGCATCTACAACATCAAAGAGATTAAAATATCCTAGGGCAGCTCTTCCTGGACTCAGCCTTGTGTCTCCTGGGCTGCAGAGAGCTGCCCTGTAGCTCTCAGGCTGCCACCATGGCTGGAGGAAGCCTTGGGGTGCATGCCTTCACCATCCGCCTAGGAACTGGAAGATGCTAGCTAGCCTTGTACACAGTTCCTTCTGCACGTATCACCCAGGAATCTCTGAGTCTCAATCCAAAAAGAGTTGCTGTTCTCATTTTGAAGCACACTGTGAATCTTTTCCAGTATATAGTTTTCGTACATTCTCAGGCTTTGGAGCTTCATGAGGATCTGTATGACTCTCAAGGCACAAACATCCTTCCCTTTTGGATTTACTTTTCTCTCACTTTATAATCCTCTCTGTGAGGCACATGTTTAGTCTGTGTCCATTGAATGACTGTTTTGTATTTCAAAAATGAAGTAAGGAATTCATCTTGTCACATCCAGCAGGGCAGCTCCGGTGGCAGCACAGCAGTGGAAACTGGAAGACAGAAGAAATTCTAGAGCTCATGTTTAAGAGGCAAAGATGCTGGAATGTTGAGGCTGAGGTCTTTCCTGAATACAGGATGTTGCTATTAAATATGAATTGCTAAAGGCTAAGAATAAGAGACCCCAGTATTAACTGTAGTATATAAGCCTTTCACTGTTTGGAAAATGTCATACATACAAACATCACCAGGAACTTATGTGGCTCTTCATGTTATAACTTCATTCATTGGGTAGTTAGAGATTAAATTTGCAATCTGCCTTCTCATTCTCAGAAGTATCCGAGATATGGGAATCCCATTCAATGGTTTTAAATTTACATCTTGTAAAGTTGTCATTTTTCATCCACATTCAATTTAGCTTTAGACCTAAAAATTTTAAAATGGCTCCCATGTCTCCAGCGATATAATGCTGCTTTCCTTTCAGCAAGATGAAAACTGCAATGACACAGTTAAGTTGGGAAACAAAACTTTTTTTCAACATAGTGAGCAAGAAATAAATGGAATGTTGTCTCTTGTTAGATGCTCACAGTGTAAATGTGGGCACAGGGTGGTATGGCTGACTCCGGGAAATGCCAGCCAACCAGGGAGAACCACACAGAATTTTACACAATGTCTAAAGCAAGAGCAAATGTGAAGGTTGCAGACATCAACTGGTCAGCAAGGTTGATGAGCTGTAGATGGGTCTATCTAACTGGAGACTGGGTTAGAATAAGCAGGAAGGGAGATGGACCAAATAAGGAAAAACCTTTTGTGTCAGATGAGAAATTTGGATTTTGTACTTTAATTTGTAAGAAGACAATTCCATGTCAGAAAAGAATTAATGGGGGTCATACTGGTATTCCAAAGATAGCTCCTTCTTTTTTGTAGACAAAGTTGAAAGGACAAAAACCAAAGAAGACAGATACCAGGGGCCACTTTTAATATGTGATATACACAGAGTTGAGATGAACACAATGGGAACAGAAAGAGTTGGGCTAAATAAAATGAATAGATGACTGTTAAAGATAAGCAAAAAAGTATTAATGTAGGCAACCAACCTTTCCCCCTACACGATAGCTAGTTATGAGCCATCTTTTCTCTATAGGCAACTGCTAACAACAGTCGTTCCAAAAAAAGCTGACATTCGATGTGATTTGTCTCCTTTGATGAATGTTCAGGGAGTCAGGACATCACGTATCAAAACTGATGAGTGAGACAAGAACAGAGACACGGTCTCATTTGTCACTCTGCAGCTGCCAGCATCTGGCAGCCATTCACCTCTGGGATGCATATCTGTTGTCCCAAGTCTCCTCTGTTCCCATCCAGATAACTTCCAGTAAAAAGTGAGCTATTTGCAGGCTGGTCTGCTTGAGCAGGAGGCTAGAAGCAATATTCATTGGGTTGTTTTCACACCTGAAGGCTTCCTTCACGCTTTCCCGTGGAAAGGGTGAACCTGACCAGTTCCCCAAATGCATTTAGCAAAAGTTCTGTGAAACCATCAGGCTCTTGGGATTACAGGGAATTGAACTTCTAGAATCCCAAAATGTTCATTACCTCATGCGTGGGAGGTATCTGGAGATAAGGAGCCATTTTCTTTCTTCTTTCTCTTCTTTATTTCTTTTTTTTATTTTTAATGAAAGGATTTACTTCCAAACAATTGAGTGGCCGTTATCTTTAAATTCAATACACAGAAAAGCATTCAAGCTCCATCTTCTGCTTTTGTGAAGGGAAGAATGGGAGCCTCAGAGGACTGCCCTTGCTGAAGTACAAACTTTTCCTTTCTAAAGGAATTACGCTTACTCAAAGAAGGACACGGTGCTGGAGAAACCTGCAATGAGCTGCAATGCAAAACAGTAGGTGTCAGGTCTACCTACTGTGTGCTCATTAACTAAGCTTCCACTCCCAGTAGAAGCTCAAAACATTCCTGAATGGTTTCTTTAATTGAGAATCTTGGAACAGCTAGGTGAATTCTAATTACAACAGGCCTGCACCCATTACTTTTCACTGCTGAATCACCCTTCCCCTGGTTGGTCCCTGTAGGAAGCCATATTCTTGAAGATTAAATTGATTCTTTTTTCTTGGAAAGCAAACCGGGTTCTTTGAAGCTAAACTTTCAGCACACAGCAGTGGCCTGGAAAGGTTTCTTCGTTCATAGCTTTTCAGCGATTCTTCGAACCTGGTAATGTTCCCAAGGCCTCAGCCTTCATCTGCTGCCAGCATTTGCCTCGTTTATGGCTTAAACCAAAATTTTTACTAAGGTTTGAAGTCTCTCCTCAAATACAGCCTTCACCTCCCCCTGCCGAGATGACTCCACAACCTAATAGGCCTAGCATTAAAAAACATTTTCTGGCACTCCAGTTGGCTTCGGCTGTATTGACTTTCATCCCAGTTTTGCTCTGTTGCCTCTTGTAGTCTCTGCTCCGGAGCCCCAAGAGCTGAGAAAGAGGGACTTCCTGGGGTGCTGGAGGCCAGTGCTTTGCCAAGCTGAAAAAGCCTGCTCCTTCAGGCTGGTGTGTGTGTGTGTGTGTTCATGAATCTTTGTGTGTGGCAGAGAGGGGAAGAGAGAAAGATGAGTTTCTTCGTAATGCACACTGTGTGTTTTCATCTCTGTTTGGGGGTGTGGTGGGTGGTCTTTGTTTGGGGGTGTGGTGGGTAGTCCCCTCTTTATACTTACCTACTTGCCCTACCTAGCCTTTTCCACACAAGCATTCTTGTCCTAGAGTAGGTACTGAGTTCAATTCCCAGAGGCTTAGTGGAAATGGGAGATGAGCAGAAGTCTCCTATGTCACAAGGCATCAGGTACCTTTTTCTGTTTTTTTTAAAAATAGTGTCCCTGTTGTCTCCATTAAGGTTCACTTCAAGTTTGTTCCTAAGGAGTTCTTTTTTTTGGGGGGGGGGGGTATGGATCTTTGCAAAACATCTTCACACCATGTACGCTACAAAGAGTTAGCACTTACTAATCAATGGAAGGGCACAGATAATAACTACCCAGTTTTCTTAGACAATACCTGCCTTTTAAAATGAAGCAGAGACACAGACCACAGCATCATCTGTGTTTGCAGGGAGAATTTCCTCGAGTCACCCCTCAAGGCCTTTCAGAATATTCTAGAACTCCTCATCTAAAACCTCTCACATGTGATTTCAGAATTCCTAATGTTAGCATTCTATCTAAACTCCACCACCACAGTTACCTGGCAGCAGCCAGGTAGGCCTAACCCACTATAAAAAGGGCTGCTTACCTCCTCCTCCCTCTCTTCGTCCTTTCTTGTTCTCATGGGCTCTTGTTCTCTCTTGCTCTTCCCTTGTTTCTGCTCTACCCCCTCCCCTTCCCCCTCCACATGCTCATGGCCAGCCTCTACTTCTCTACTCTATCTATCTATCTATCTATCTATCTATCTATCTATCTATCTATCTATCCATCTCTATCTCTATCTCTATCTCTGCCTTTCTCTACCTCTACTACCCTCTGAACTCCCCTCCCCATGCCCCGAATAAACTCTATTCTATACTATACCGTCATGTGGTTGGTCCCTTAGGGGGAAGGGATGCCTTGGCATGGGCCCACTGAGACATCCCCTCACCCCACCTCACCACACCTCCATAGAACACAGCCCCTTTCTCTTTTTATAAATGCATCACCTATAAAATCCGCTTGTTTCTGAGCTGCTCAGATCACTGTATACAAATACACCGAGTTCTAACAGTTGCCTCAGGGAGAGAGGGGACCTTTGCCTAATCCACTGCATAAGGATCCAGACTCAGTCATTGTGTTCTCATTCGTTCTCTGGTATATTTTCCCCCTTTTCTTTTGAGACAGGGTTTCTCTATGTAGCCCTGGCTGGTCTGGAACTTGCTATGTGGGCCAGGTTGGCCTTGAACTCAAGGAGATCCTACTGCCTCTGCCTTCTCAGTGCTGGAATTAAAGGTGTGCACCACCATGCCTAGATCTCTATGCTACTTTAAAATCAGCAGCATATGTCGCTGGTTGTAGGTCTAACATAGTCTGAGCTGGCAATCCTGTTCTACTACTTCAAACAAAGGCGGAAGATACATAGTCGCCAATCCGCAGTTTCGTGGGAAGCACTCATTCCTCTGGTGGGAGGCACTGAGCTCGCTCCAGCCTAAGCTTTGCCTTCGTTCACAGAGGCAGCCACTCGATTTTGTGTTTACCATCATCCTTCTTTGCCTTTCCCGACTCTGTGACTCTCAGCAATACATTGTTCGCCTCTCTATGCATACAAGCATGCTGAGTGTATGTATCTACCACCTGTTTATTTCCAACCCCCAAACTGGGAGCCCACTTCCTAGTTTATCCCAGTGATTGTAGCCGGCACCTGTGTTCAGCACTGGGTGTATTTCTGGAAAGGCAGTTTAAGCCCGCACTCAGCAGGCGTCACAGAGACTTGTACGTCATTCCTTGAGAATAGAATGATACGTACCAGGAGAGACAGAGGAAACACATAGGATCAGATTTACCAGGCAGCAAGTACCAGAGCAGTTCTTACTCACCAACACGGGTTGATCCAGCACACTGCACTTGCAGAGAGCTGTCACCTCCAGACTTAATGTTCCCTGGCTGGTTTAAATGACATGCCACACTGTGATCTGAAATCTCCATTCCCTCGGTAACAGATGATTCTGGCCATTTTCCTATGTGTTGATTGGGTCTGTTCTGTTTCCTTCACCTTATAATCTCACACTAAGTCTTTTGTTCTTGTTTGTATTATTTTTTTCATGTAAAGATTTCATGAGTTTTTCCTTTACAACTGTTGTACTAAATTAACATATATTAGCTATTCAAAATAATGGACATATATATATATATATATATATACACACATACATATACATACATATATATATATATATTCATACATATTCATACATAATACTTTGGTAACTTTCATTAGGTAGTCAACACTTTAAGACAAAATTTTCTCATTCATGAAATTGCATTTCTTATGATATCTATGATAAACAGAAGTTTTCAGTTTTGGTTTTGGTTTGTTTTGAGGTTTTTGGTTTTCTGAGACAGGGTCTCTCTCTATAGTCCTGATTGTCTTGGAACATACTATGTTGATCAGGCTGGCCTAGAACTCACAGAGCTCTGCTGAGCTCTGCCTCCCCAGTGCTGGCATTAAAGATGTGTGTCACCACGCCTGGCAGAGGTTCTTCATTTAATGTAACAACACATATTGGAAAATTCTTTATAGTTCATGAATCTAGTTTAAGAAATCCCTCCCACTTAAATAAAAACTGTAGTACCAAGCTGGGCAGTGGTGGCGCATGCCTTTAATCCCAGTATTTGGGAGGCAGGCAGATTTCTGAGTTCAAAGCCAGCCTGGTCTACAGAGTGAGTTCCAGGACAGCCAGGGCTACACAGAGAAACCCTGTCTCAAAAAAAAACAAAAAACAAAAAACAAAAACAAAAACAAAAAAAAAGCAAAAAACAAAAAACAAAAACAAAAACAAAAAAACTGTGGTACCTATGTGTATTCTAACTTTTGAAGATAATTTTACCCTTTATGTTAGACTTTAACGTACACAGAGTTGACTTGTTATTCTAGTTGGAGTTTGGGAGCCAAATCGATTTATTTTTCCTGTTTGTTATATGTTTTCAAGACTACTGGCTGAAAGTCAGCATTTAGCTCGATGTGTAAAGACAACTCCATCATAAGTCACCTTTTGCACACTTAGGCTCTGTCCCTGGTCACTGGTCATTGAAGTTGCTTTGTAGTTTTAGAAGTCTTAGCAGCTACCTTTTCCTGACAAGCATGTCTCTATCCCGAGTCTTCTGCAAACTCATATAACTTGCTGAGTTAGCATTGCCAGCTTGCAATATTTAGGAGCTGTTGCATCGATACAATAACATGGAAAGAATAATATATTTGTGCTGTTGGCTGCTCCCATTTGACATACAAGCTCTCCAGCTCTTGATGACCTTGCTTATATTTGAACATAGAACTCCTGCATTTCTTCATAAGGCACTTACACATCTTTCATTAGCTGCTTTCCTATGCACTGCACAGTTTTCTTCAGTATTAAGGAGGAGCTAAGGGCATGGACTTTCATTTAGACTTGATGTGCCTGGAAAAACAGTTTGACCCTCTGTGCCTTAGTTTTCTCATACGTAAAATGGGGATCCACATATGCCAAGCCCTTAAAATTGCTATAAATATTAAATATATTAAATATATTAAAATATATATAAAAATATATTAAATATATCAATAATTATAGAGTTAATATAGTAAAATATTACATATTAACTCTACATTTCAAAGTTTGTAAGTATATTGTGACTAACACAAATGAAGCCAGTTTGGCATCAGGATGATGATTAGAACAGCTCATAAATGATTAGTTCACAGTCTATAATGGTTTATATCACAAAATAATTATAATTCCAGAATTGGGTGGGGAAGGTGGGATAATTATGAGTTTGATGCCAATTTAAACAATGTAAAGGGGCTCTGTTGAAAGAAAGAAAGAAAGAGAGAGAGAGAGAGAAAGAAAGGAAGGAAGGAAGGAAGGAAGGAAGGAAGGAAGGAAGGAAAGGCACTCAATTTCTGTTCGAAGGTAACATATGTAGTTGAGAGTCATTGGTGATAATATTCAATAACTGTGATTCAGACCAAACTTATAAGCCAAACTCTGCTTGATGTATCTATTTGCTGCCATCACAGCACAGCTCTGTAAGATTCTGCCTCTGTGTTTTTATTTTCTACACTTTGATATCATGATTTCTGATGTGCCAAATTCCAGGATGTATACACTTCTTTGTGCTCAATGCATATAGATAGATAGATAGATAGATAGATAGATAGATAGATAGATAGATAGAGATATAGATATAGATATATAATGTATATAATTTCTAGTGGTACTCTTGTTCAGAAATGGACTTTGTTTGATAACATAGCTGCAGCCCAGCGTTATCTTAACTCTGTGACCCTGTTTTTGCCTTATGTCTTCCTTCTGTGAGGTTAAGATGTGTTTCTTATGCTTTCTTCTTGCTCGTGTTCGTTTCCTGTGTCCTTCAGCTGAGTTGGCATATTTTCCTGTCAGGAGTTTGCATTTCTGTGTTGTCTAGTCAGCATAGCTACTTATGTTTGGATTTAAATTATTTGTATTTACTTTATATTGGCTTCATATGCTTTTTTCGTTTTCTGTGCTTCTTATTTCCTCCTTCCTATCTGTTTGTAAATGGATTATTTTTCTCATACTATTTTTGCTAAGAGAAAAATATGTATCCTACTTTTGCTCTTTTAGTGGTGTATTAGAAATTTTAATTGGCTATCTATAATTGATTATTATCCTTTGCTGAAGCAATATAGGAAATCCAAAGCATTTAAATTGCCTTCTCCTGTATACTACTGCATAGATACTTAGATTTTGTTCTGTATCTCTTTTAACCCTCTAAGCCTCTGTGCACTTCGAGCTGTCACCCTTATGTAATCAGATTTCTTTTTTCTGTATTTCTGCTTGAATCTCTCACGGTCCATCCAAGTTTAACTTCTGAACTTGAAGCTCAAATTTTAGAGTTTTTATTGGTCACAGTCTGCTCTTACCAATACTCTTTTTTGCTTAGTTATTTCTTTCATTTTGTTTTGTTCAAAAAAAAAAATCCTTATTTTATCCCTATTCTGGAAGATATTTTTGTTAGGAAGAGACTATCAGTAGGCATGCTTTACAGCAGTACATTTAAGAAACTTCTGGACTATCTCTCTCTGACTATCTCTCAGGTGCTGCATGTAGCAGAGTCCCCAGTGAGTAGGTGCTGCTCTTCAGACTCTGTCCCACTGTAAGCCTTCTCTTGCTTTCAAGTTCCCTGGATTCCATTCCATTTCCTTGTGTACATTCTGAGCCACTTTTATCAAGCCTGCCTCATCGTTCAGTACTTCTGGGTCATTCTATCCTCAAGCCTGCCTCATAGTTCAGAACTTTCAGGTCATTCTAATCTCCAGCATGTCTACCTGCTCTTAAAAACATACTCTGTCCCTGTAACCTTCATTTCTGCAAATTCATACATTTCAGTGGCTCCTTCCACACTCGGTGTCTATTCATGTTCACTGTGATTTCTTATAAGCCTTTAGGTGGAGTGTACGTTCCTGTTGACTTCACAGTCATGATATTTGTTTTCTGATTCTTTTTTCTCTTGGATCTCACTCAGTGCACCATTTTTTATATTCTAACAGTATCTCTAGGGTGCTTTGAGAACTAAGTTTCTCTAGTCAGATACGGTAAGTTTCTTTCTGCCAGACTAATGGGATTGAACTATGGCCATCTAAGGACTAAGTCAAGCTCAATTGTCAGCTACCATGGTTTAGAGTCAGCACACAGGTGACAGGACATTGAGCTACAAGCCTGAGGACCAGCCTCATTATTATACATTCTCAAATGAGGCTCGTCTCTTATACTTGGACTGAAAGCCATCGGCAACATTCTTTACACTCCTCTGGGATGGAGTAATGTGTTTCCTACTAACCTGTATACTAAGACTATGGACTTGGGGTTCCTGGCTTCACCCAGTCCTTTCATTTCTAGTCCTGGCATCTGCTGTCCGTCTTCATGTGGCTGTCTCTGGACTTTACTTCCTATGACCCTGTCAGTCCCGCCTGAGTTCTCTTAAATCACCAAAGAACTGTACCGATTAAAACTTGCTTGTAGAGTATGAGATGCCACTCAGGAGGTGGTTGGGTCTGCTGTGGTTCATCCACACAGTTACTTTGCCTCCCAGCAGGTGACTCAGCGAGTCTTGAAAGCCCATGGAGGAGGCAGAACTGAACTCGGCTCCCACCAAACAAACAAAAACAAAAAAACAAAAGTGATGTGAGTGGAGAGGCAAATTGGCAGAGCTGATTTTTAGGGCAGTGAAAATACTCTTGTCTGTACTCTTGTAAGGATGGATAAAAGTCAGTCTTTGTACCTTTATTAACATGTAGAATGAGCAGCAAGAAAAAGTCCTGATGGCAACTGTGTGAGTTGGTATGTGATTGTAGGCTGCTGTAAATATCCTGTGGTAGCAGATATTGATAATGGAGAAGGCTAGATATGCATAGGAAAAGGGTTGATTATATGAAAATATCAGTATCATCGGGTCAGCTTTTTAATCAACATGAAACTGCTCTAAAAATGTCTATGGAGAAGGATGTCTAATCTGCTTCTTGAGTATTCTCCAATTTGTCTTATTTTTGTCTTCTGAATGGTGTGTGTGTGTGTGTGTGAGAGAGAGAGAGAGAGAGAGAGAGAGAGAGAGAGATCTTAGTAATATCAAAGTTTATCACCAGCAATTTCTGTTTTCAGTAGGATTCTCGGCATACAGAGCTTTCTGTACAGCCTGAACCCCTCCCTACAGAGCCCCCACATCAGACTTCCAGACAGGCTCAGTTATCCCAGATCCTAGGAAAGCATGGACTACCCTGCCCCTTATAAGAACGATGCCGGGTCCCAGGTGAGCTAGAGAGGCAGAGGGCAGCTTCCTCACTGGGCTCCCAAGCTCTTCTGCACAAAGAGACTGGGGAAGCTGGAGCTACAATGTGTACACTGACTCAGCAAGTGTGCTCTGGGCAGCTACTCCAGGCAAGGTTCCTCAGCTCCATAGAGACAGCTTCCCTCATGGTCTCCAGCCTTTGGAAACCCGTAGTTCACTTATTGTCAATCCTGAAGAGTGTTTTAGTTCAGATGGGAGCTGAAGTGGCATGGTGTGTAGTGGGGAGAAAGCTGGCTTGGTAGATTTGGGGGTAGTGCGTTCTAATCCTGGTTTGCTGCATCAGTCTCAGAGTGGGACAGAAAAAGGCGGCATGTAAGTATTTAGGGTGGCATCAAAGAGAGTCTACTGTGTCAGTCTTGGGCTCCATTCACCCACAAGAAGTGTTCATCTCAGCATGGACTGATGTGTTAAGCTGTTCATTAGGTAGAGAAATTAGACCTGCAGGTGTAGTACAGTCTGTGGAGAGCTATCACAGACCCAAATTACAGCAACGGCAGACGGGGTAAGAATGAGACCTAGGAGAACCATTTCATAGGCAGAGGTCAGTCCTTAAAGGCACTTAAGTTGGAGAATAAAGAAAGAACCATGAAAACCTAGAAGTGGCTGGCAAAGTCATAAAAGCAAAGGAGCCAGAGAGGGTGGAATGGGGGGTGGGGCTGCATGAAGAGGTACTAGGAGGGGGGAGGGGCTGACATTGGCAAGTAAAGTGAATAAATAAAATACATTTAATAATTAAAAACAAATAAGCATGAAAGAGCGTGGGAAGATCAGATTTAGGACACATGTGATATAAGCAAGGCCCAGCCACCAGTGGCGACTCCAGTTCTGCTGTTACAGCACAGAAACTTCTGGAGAGAAGAACACGGCTGTGCTCTGTGAAAACAGGAGTCACCTCTCCTCCTTCGATGAAGGTGAGGTCACCTGCTTTGTTTGTTTATCTCTGTGACATTTTGAAATGGCAAGTCCTCACAAGCTGAGCAGGCTTATCTGGCTCTGCCCCCTTAGGAGCCACAGGGTCACATCTCCATGTGTGCCCACATTTCCTCCTGTTTCTCTTATGAGCCACACGCTGTTGTCTCCTCTGAGCTCTTGCCTTGGATGTGATTATAAAAATGAGATCTTTAAAAAGAAGGAATAGAGATTGGTAGACTACTATGATGTCTCTGGTATCCAATATTTACGTTTCCAATACTAAATAATTACTATTTATATTTTAAAATATTTATGATTTGAAATAAATATCTACTCCAGAGCAAAATGTTGGAAATGCAAGAAAGCATTAAATAGAAAGTAGTTATAATAACAGTAGTAGATGCCAACTATTGTAATATTGACTTTATAAGAATTTTCCTTTGAATATAAACCCTTTTAATGGGCTAGAGAAATAGTCCAGAGGTTAGGACAGTTGCTGCTCTTCCAAAGTTACCCACATCAGCCAGTCCTACAGCTACGCACACTCAAGTGACATCACTCACATACCACAAAAACACACACATCCACATACTCACATACACACTCATACAGCATTCATACACACTCACAAATATACACACATAAAAATAAAATCTAAAATACTACAAAAACTTAAAAAGCAGCTTCATATGTTATATAAATTTGTGAGCTGTTTTAGTATTTAATGTTTTATCAGGATCATTACCCCTTTAATAAGTGCTCCTTAGAACCACTGTTTAGGATACTGAAGGTTGATAGAAAACTTGGCTGTTAAAGAAGACATGGGGCTGGAGGTGTACCCCCAAAGGATGTGCTGAGCATGTGTGAGATTCTGGGTTCAATGTCCAAAATTACAAAAAAAAAGTGGATATATATATATGGAGAGATAATAATTATATGGTAGTGAAAAATGCTGATAAAATTTCAATTAACTTTGATGGCCCATGCTTAATAAAAAAATGCAGACTAGATAATGCAATGCTTGAAGTTAATTTCTAAATGACCAAAGTGGTCAGATTAACTCATCCCCAAGTAGAGAATCATGCTGACTAATCAGAAGCCCCATGCAAAAGCAATTAATCCTACACTTGGGCAAACGACCATGAAATAATCTTAGTAAATGAATAGTTAGGCAAAAACTAGCTTTAAATTAATCAGATAATTCATTTAGTTTGTCTGTTCAAATATTTTTAAACACTACTAAAATCTCCTCAAGTTGCTAATAACAGACTCCATTTGCCAATATTTAGTAGGATTTTAAAATTGAGATTGTGTATGTGTGTGTGTGTGTGTGTGTGTGTGTACATAATACTTCCACATGAAAAGCTACTAGTTCCCAGAAGTCTAGACTATCCCTTAGTTTTCATTGCTTAAAAATATATGATAACATGATGTCAGTGTTAAACTTTATGGTGAACTAACTATTCATTGTGGGCATCTGAGTGCGGGCATCAAGCTATGACCTAACTCAGAAAATCACGATTCATGACATCTTGCTTAAATATGGCATGCACATTTTTTGTAGGAGCTCCGCTGGAAACTGGGAGTGTGTGAGCCTCCCAGCAATGAGTTTGCCCTCTTCTGGGAGATCAATCTAAAATGAGCACCTTTCTGCTTGAACAGAAATCTCCAGTGCCTTGCAGGGTGCTACTGTTTCATTCGCTCTTGTTTCTGGGTAAAGAAAAAACCTATGGATGGCACAAGCATGTTAGCATTAGCATTATTTGACCTTGTGTTACTCCTTTTAATAAATATCCTTTTAGAGTTTAATTTTCTTTGTTAAGTGGGAAGTATATGTACACATTTAGCTGTCTTAAGAGTCCAGAACTAGACACAGTGGTTCAGGCCAGTTATCACAGCGCGGTTGAGACTGATGCCAGAGCATCATGAGGTCAGGGCCAGCCTGAGCTACAAAGTGAGACCCTATTTCAAAAAACAACAACTAAACAATAACCACAACAAAAACGCAAAAAGCAAACAGAAGTAAAAACCTTATTTCATCAAATAAGGGGCCTGAAAAATTGGTCAGTTACTGTTTGTTGCATTGGTAGGATCTTGAAGGCGGTCAATGGCTGATGACTTTTCCTGTTATGATGACCAGGGGAAAACCTGCAATCCATGGTGTAAAATAGCTGAGAAGAAACAAGTAATAAGAGCCCAGTGCTTCATTAAAAAGTCTATTTCCAGCTCCGGAAGCTGGCTGAGGGAAGTAGAGTACATCTGTCAACAGGTTTATTTATTTCCTATTTCTTCTCTGTTAATCTTCCCTTTATGTTTCCTTAATAATTCATGCTGAAGAACTTCCTGAATTCTTTTCAAACAAAGAGAAGCTCTGGGTGAGCCTTGACAAATTTCTGTTGTGTCAACACAGACCTGGGGCGTCTTCCAGTCTGAAATTTAATGTATAAGATCTGAAATAGATAAATGTACAGCCTGTTTTCTCATTCATCAGATCTGCAGGCCCACTGACGGTTTTTAGTGCATGTTATTAGATTTTTTTTTTGCCAATAATATAAAGACGTGATACACTTTGTATGTATGATAGATTAGCTTAAAAAATAAAAGTAGAAGTGCCAGCTTCAGAAGGAAGAAACAGAGAGGGACATCGAGAATATGCCACCAAATGGCAGTCTTACCAAGATCCTACTCAGTAAGAAAATGTAGAAACAATAGATATAAAATTCTGTACAAACATAGGATCAGCCCATCTCTGTATCATTAATCAGTGTATAGTTATTTGGAAAATTGTTATTATGCACTGTGGTGCTAAGCTAAATAAAGAACAGCAAAGTTGTACCGCATTTTCCATATCCACTCCTCTGTTGAGGGACATCTGGGTTGTTTCCAGCTTCTGGCTATTATAAATAAGGCTGCTATGAACATGGTGGAGCATGTGTCCTTGTTACATGTTGGAGCATCTTCTGGGTATATTCCCAGGAGTGGTATCGCTGTGTCCTCTGGTAGTACTATGTCCAATTTCCAGAGGTTTCCGGAAGAACCACCAAACTGATTTCCAGAGTAGCTGTACCAGTTTGCAATCCCACCAGCAAGCAATGAAAGAAGAAGTTGCAGAGACAAACTACAGAGCAGAAACTGAAGGAAGGACAATCCAGAGACTGTTCTACCTGGGAACCCTTCCCATATTCAATCATCACACCCAGACACTATTGTGGATGCCAGCAAGTACTGGATGACAGGAGCCTGATATAGCTGTCTCCTGAGAGGCTCTGACAGAACCTGACTAATACAGAAGTAGAGGCTCACAGCCATCCATTGGACTGAGTACAGGGTCCCCAATGAAGGAGCTAGAGAAAGGACCCAAGGAGTTGAAGGGTTTGCAGCCCCTTAGGACTAACAACAATATGAACTAACTAGTACCCTCAGAGCTCCCAGGGACTAAACCACCAACCAAAGAGTACATATGGTGGAACTCATGGCTCCAGCTGCATATGTAGCAGAGGATGACCTAGTAGGTCATCAATAGGAGGAGAGGTCCTTGGTCCTGTGAAGGTTCTATGCCTCAGTGTAGGGGAATACCAGGGCCAGGAAGGGGGAGAGGGTGGGTTGGTGAGCAGGGGAAGTGGGGGGGAGGGAACAGGGTTTTTATTTTATTTTATTTTTTTCAGAGGGGAAACAAGGAAAAGAGATATAATTTGACATATAAATAAAGGAAATATCTAATAAAAATAAAAATAAAAAAATAAAAAAGAACAGCAAAGTTCTTTCAATAATTAGTTTTATGGATTATATTTTCTACTGACCATTATACTTTATAATAAAATATTAGTTTTAGACTTTCACTGAAAAGGCTAGGAAGATCTTAAATCATTATATGATCATATTCTTAACCAATGTCTTAAAAAATGAGTGTGAAACTAGAATATGAAAATTATAATAACATAAATTCTGGAACATAGTTTTATTCAGTATAATGTTCACATAATGAAAACTCTTTTATTATTGCTGTGACAATTATGGTTAATCTAAACTACCTACAGTAGCGGTTCTCAACATCCAAAATGCCATTACCCTTTCAATACAGTTCCTAATGCTGTGGTCACCCCCAACCAGAAGATTATTTTTGTTCTTACTTCATTATTGTAATTGTGCTACCATTATAAATCATCATGTAAATATCTGATATGTGGCCCTCAACAGGGGTCACGACCCACATGTTGAGAACCATGACCTATGGAAAAATCTGAGTGTGTAGAATATAGCTTGTCGGTATGGAGCTCTAGCATGAAGCACGCTATGTGGACTGATCAGTTTAGATCAACATCTCCATTCAAGTTCAAGAAGTTGATTAACACACTCCTGTTTTCTTTCTTTCATTAATGCATAGCCCTAGTTAATAATAAACTGGTACATCTATGCTACTGAGGTCCAACTTTCACAGGTCTAATTCCAACCAAATCTATTCCTTGGGTTTATTTTAAAGTACCCTTCCTCCTTATCTCTTTACCCCTCTCCACCTGCCCTCCCTTCTGCCTTTTATAACTTTTGTCCCACATGCTTAGCATGGCTTCCTGTATGTCAAAAGATTTCCACTTGGGAAAATCATCATAACACTAACTATTCTACCCCATTTCTATAATCCCATAGTTTAGTTCTCTTGTTCCTGGGGCCATTCCATGAAGGCTCAGATTTCCCTCTGACTTCTGCACAATCCTCACTCTGAACAATAGAAAAGCTATCCATTATCTCCCTGCCTGTTCGACATTGTATGTGACCTCTCTCAAGTGAACGCCTACAGCCTTTCAACATCTGATTGGGATTGTCTGTTGCTATAAAGCAGTGCCCTGAACTATGGGTCTCATCACTTTAGGTTATCTCCTTTACTGAAAACATGGCCAGAACAAATGCAACCAAGAACCGCAATCAAGTCGGGGACAACCCTTCCTTGTCCTTTCCGAATAGTGACATCAAAGAACACATACAGCCAGTACCAAAGAAGCTCTGCTAACACTTTCTTTTGGAAAAAAAATCCATTTTCAGTGATTTAAAGAAAACAGCTTATATATGTGGGGATGAAGGAACAATAAGGACAGAGGGCCACACCACAGCAGTGTCCTTCCTGTTGGAGTGACAGCAGGGATTGAATGTCTTCTCAGGGCAAGGCTCACTTGTAAAAGTTTAGCCAGCTCTTTCTTCTTCTCACATTTTCTACAGACACTGAGAGAGCGCAAAGCTGTTTTCAGTTCAAGTCTTTTGTCTGACCATCACCCTGACAAGGTTGGCATGACAGCAAACACTATGTTCTGAGTGGTGGCTCTGTCTCTGTCTCTCACCTGGGCAGCAGGTGTCCTCCAGTACTGTTCAATCCCTTCAGGAATTCTGCCACACCTAATACCCCCTTCCTGGCACCCTTAGTCCAAGCTCCTGTGTGGTAATTAAGGAGCAATAAGTAAGCAAGAGAAAGGGAGTTAATTCCACGCAGTTCGGTAGAATGACATCCGGAAAGCCGATGGGCTTTTAATCTGAGCTCTGCCACTAAAGCACCAGTGCAATATGAGCGAGTCACTTCCACTTATGAAAGATAGAAGTACAGATAAATCATCTTTAAGTTAATTTTAAATGATTCCAGAAAATGTATAATAATGTTAATTTCCAAAAAAAAAAAAAATTCAACCAAGACTAAATAAATAAAGTTAAAATATAAGGAATTTTTGTACTGGTCTGAGCTAAATGCTAGAAAAGCAAGTCTTTGCTTTATCTCAATAGTCCTAATCTATAGATGTGGAATTTATGTAAGATGGAAGTCTATGTCTTTGTGTCTGGAACATCTTCTCCCTCCTCTGGCAACGACTTCCATTATGAGTCTGTCCCTCGCACCTTTTGCTTCTGCCACCCTGGGCGGTTCCCCCACACACAGTGGCTCTCACTGGAACCCTTCCTCTCATGGCTCATTTCACCTGACTTCACTAAATGTCTCACTGAAGTCCACTGAGCTCTTCTTGTCTTTCAGTCTCCATGTATACACTGAGCTTTTCAGTGACCATTAGAGCAGAAATGTATTAATCAAAAAAAAAAAAAAATTAAACCTCAGAATTCAAAGTGAATTCTTTCTTTGGAAAGAAAGAGAAGACAAGTGTTCCATTTCTGCCTCTGATTATTACTGCTCAGGAGTGACCACAAAATAAAGACCCATGCTGGTTTTGAGTTCTCCTGTCTACAAAACAAAGCTTACAGTAGATATGAGAATCAACTAAGATTGACCCAAGAAAGAGAAGACCTATACAAATACAAAAACAAAGGAAACAAAACAAAACAAAGCACAGCAAAACAAAACAAAACACCGGGACCTTTTCTCTTTCCCTGCTGCAAATGGCAAAGGAGTGCTGGTGTAAGCCACACGAAGGACTATGGTTATGGCCCCGCACCTTCGGTGTTTTCCTGGTTTTTAGCATTTTTTCCTTCCCTTTTCAGAACCTCTCTACAGATTCTACCTATTGTTCCAGTATTAAGCTTGAGCTTTTCATGAGCTAGTTCAAGTGCAAAAGGAAAGCCAAATGGTTTATTCTGTATTAGTAAAAGCCATGGCCCTGTTTTCAATGAGCTTGAATGAGACCCTGACAGGATCACTAGCGCTGGGGAACCACAGTAGGCTAATACCTTGGGTGTGGGTCCATTCTTCAAATTAAAAATTGCCCCTAAACATACCCATAGACTGTGAAAGAAACTGTTAAAAAAAATAGCATCTCATTTCCAAACAGACAATGAAGGAATACTGGACAGTCCACAAAAACACGACTGTGTGCATTACTGCCCTCCTAGGTTTCAAATTAAAGAAGGCATTGTTTTTAAATATTTTAGCATAGTGTTTGATTTACATGAACATGAGTGTTTAGAGAGGAGTGGGGGAGGACAAAAAGGCAGACACATGTGACATGAATAAAACATGTGACATGAATAGAACATGTGACATGAATAGAGAGAAATCCTGTTTACAGAGTCAGGGCTGGTGGGGGCAGTTAGGTGGCTGGAGGCAGATCTTACAGAGTCAGGGCTGGTGGGGCAGTTAGGTGGCTGGAGGCGTATCTTTGAAGGAGGTCTTGAGACCTCAGAGCTTTCCTGCCATACATTCTTCTCAAACTGCCACAAGGTAAATAGGCTTTGCCAATCACTCCAACCAGAATATCCGATGTAGCCAAAGACCCAAAAGAAAAGACGCCAAATAATTATGGACTGAAAGTGTTCCAATCTTGAGCCAAATTAAGCTTCTGTTTTAAAAGTTGACTAGTTCAGGCATTTGTCACAGCCCTAGGCTATTATCTAACACGGAAGAGAATTCGGATCACCTAACATCCTGCAGATGGTTGTCTTATATAACAAGCATCTCTGGCCGTGGCCTGTCTTCAGTCTCTTTTAAACCATGACCCCTTGTCCAGGTCAATTTTAAACTCTGCATTCACAAAACACTAGCAACTGAAAGTTCCTCTGACATAGAGTATTGTTCTGTCTTTGTGCCTTTTATGGTCAATAATTCTCTTTGGAAAAAAATCAATCTTTTTAACTCTAAGAGATATTGCTGGGTTCTTTTTAGTGTCCCCAATCTCAAGGTGACTAGCACTTCACCTTGGGAGTTCCTTTTCTGCCCTACTCAATAAGAATAAAAATAATCGTGTATGCATGTCCGTGTGTGTGTGTGTGTGTGTGTGTGTGTGTGTGTGTGTGTGTGTGTGTGTGTGCCTATGCCAAAGGAAATGATTTCATAAAGAAAGAAGGAGTCGTGACAAAGATAAAGGAGTTACTTCACAATGGGAATCCTAGGAATACTTTAGACCTGGTTTACAGGACGACAGACAGTCATGGAAGCATTTGCCTCTGATGGGGTTGTACTCTTTCATCAACAGAAAAGTGGTAGTGAGGGTGGATATGATTCATGTTGGCAAACTCACTGGCTGAGAGATGAAGCAGTAGTTTGCATTGTGTGGCTTCCTTGTCTCTCATGAAGCATAGGCAGGGCTGACTGGTAATCGGGAGGAGAGAATAGGTACTCTTAGTAGAGATGCTGGAAATGGGTAAGAAATGACAGTTTGGAAGAGTGGAAAGTTGGGGTGCGCCTAAAAATAGCATAATAGTCTGAGATGAGATATCAAATGTCTCACACCAACCATGGTGTGAGGCATTTCTATTGTAATTTTGAGGCAAAGAAGAAAAAAGCACAACATCTTTTAAAAAATCAGGAGAACAATGGCCTTAACCATGTATCCACCTTGGAACAGGGAGGTAGGCAGAAAGTACCACTCCTAGCTGAGGAGCTGTTGACAAATTATAGATTCCGAGGGCAGGGGTTGGTTTTCTTTAAGAGTATAGTCCCTGGTTGTGGGACCATACTCCAGTGAAAGGCCACAAATTTGGCATGATAGGTTTAAAGGGGAGGGGACACAAAGTTGAGTGAGTAGGTAACAGAGGATATGTATATATATACATATATGCATATAACATATATATGTATATAACATATATACATATATGTTTATATATATATATAAAACCAAAACACATTGTACAAAATTCTCAAAGAGCAAATTAAAACTGGGAAATACAGAGGAGAACAGAAAAGTAACCTGGCACAGAAGACGCAGTGTTTTCCAAGTAGCATCAACTAAGATTTATGGAATGGATCTTCACAGAGTCTCCATAACCACTGGTGTGTGTGTACACTCATCCAGGACTGCTCAGTTCCTCAGATAGGCATTCAAGGAAGCAAATACATAGACTTAACAACAACTGACCTTGTGCTACACAATACAGTGCAGTGAACAAGGGAAGCATGAATTGCTATTTGGCATCATTTTGCCTACATGTAGAGTGAAAGCTGTATAAGGGCAAAGGCAAAAACATGAAAGAATTATTCACAGAGAAAAGTAGAAGGGCCAGAGACTAAGTGTTTGGTGTAAGAACAAAGGTACTACGGGTAGAATCTGAGAATCAGAGAGTGTTGGATCTCCTTAGAGAATGCCGTGCTTGAAATCTCTACTTTAAACTAAAGCACATGGCTGATGGTCTAGTCTAAAAGATGGTCAGAGTATATTTTATACTTGTGTGAAACAGCTGTATGAAGCCGAGCATAACACACAATGTATACATGCTAATAAAAAGATTATTTAAAAAACCTAAACATGAGAAGAAATAACCCAATCAATAAATGAGCAGATGAACTAAACAGACAATTCCCAAATGCACAACAGATGCAAGGAAAAATTCACCATCCTCAAACCACAGGGAAATGTAAAACTATACTGAGATTCCATTTTTAGATCACTCAGAATTGCTGGCATCAAGAAAAAAATTTAAATGCTGGGAAGTATATGAGAAAGCAGAAATTTTATATACTATTGGTAGAAGTGTAAATATTAGAGTCACTATAGAAGTCCATATGGCAATTCTTCCAAAACCTAAAAATAGGACGGCATCTAATGTAGTTACATTTACCCAAAGGATTCTAAGTCAGAATACAGAAGAGCCTACAGCATTCTTCACTATAGACAAGTCATGGAATGAGCTTAAGTGCCCAATCGTATGAACGAATAAAGACCATTGGTGAATAGACTCCACTAAGAAAGGTAATCATGTCTTCAGGACAAAGAATGGAGCTAAAGAACATCCTGTTAAGTGAGAAAGGCCAGACTCATGAGGATAAATAGCATCTATTATCTCCCATGTGTGGAGTCGAACAGCAAGAAAGAGACTTGGGCTCAAGAAGGAGTGAAAAGTGGTAGCGGATGAGTGCAGGCAATGGAAATGTAAATATGGTGAGTACCTTCGATGGATATCAAGGTACAGAGAGAGCATGAGTCCAATACATGCACATAAATCTTATATACGTAAATTATAAATGTACATATTATGAAGCCTTTTCTATCATACAATTAGTATGTGCTAATAATCTACTTTTAGAATGGCATTTGCAAATAATCCTTCTTGTACATTGTGTTGGCATTTTAAGTTTGTTCTGATGGAAAACTCCCAAGAACTAATCATCACAAATGACTGTGATAATTGGCAATGCCATTAGAAAGATAATCAACAGTCATTTCAATCTTCACTCAACACTCAAGACTCAACACTTAAACCCTTGGATCCCTAGATCCTTAAACAATTTCCTACCAATAGTGACAGACTTTTCAAAAGACCCAGCAAACACTATCTGCTACACAGATTCCCTGTGGTTTTCATGTACGCCTTTGTGTTCATTGTAGATAGCATGAGGTCTCTCAAAGCCTATCATATGACCTCTATAATGGCTAAATGTCCAAAAGGAAATGAAAGCAGTATGTCATAGAGACATCTACTTCCCATGTTTATAACAACATTCATCATAATTGCTAAGATGTGGGACTATCCTAGGTGGACTGCAAGTTCCAGTACAGCTTAGAATAGAAGCTTATGTTCTTGTATCTTGGTTTTCCATTTCTACTTGTATTCCTACTCTAGAATTCCAATTACCAGCCTCTTCCTCAGTTTCCACACAGGTGGAATCCATGTTCTTCTTTAGTTTAAAACCCTCATCAAAATGAGCATCTTTTGAGTCAAGAGGATTCATAGCCCACAATGAGGTGCAGATTACTCAGGTCTACTTCTCAAAGAATTCATAAAGTCTGCACTCAAATAGTAAATTGAGGAATAATCCCAATGGAAAAGAAGTTGCTGATAAGGCAATCCCAGAACTGAGGATATTATCAAGGAGACTTTGTTGTCTGCCTTATCTCCTAACACTAATGTGCTAAGAAATGAGACTTACTTGTTGTTGAATACTTTGTTATGAACGCAATGATGTCATCACTGGGACCTGGGCCAAGAATTTTGTTACTTATATTCTTGTAAGTATGCTGTGGGTTTCTATTGCATGGAAGATAATAGGACTGATATACTGAGAGGCTTCCCTTCTCTGCAGGGGTTAAACTTTCCAGTTTCAACAGAATTTTTAAAAAAAATTTTCAAGGCGTTTCCTTAATTATTATCAATATATAACACTAACTGAAGACAGTGATGCGAACGGCCCTCCTGTCTCACTGTCTCCTCTGAGATGACTGCACTCTCTGGTCCTAGATATTGTTCCAGCTTCAATAACAGAATTTTCTCACTCAGTGCTTGCAAGCCACTATGCATAGAGTGTTACCTACAGAACCAAAGTTTGATTATGGTTTTCTTTGTAAGTTCTTAATTCCTTCCTAGACTCAATCATAAAAGATAATTGTTTTCACAGTGTTCTAATAGAACTCATTTCTGGTTTTTCAAATAAAATAAATATATACTCTTCAAAGCAAATATATTCTGACTAAATATATTCTAGTTAAATATATTCTTAACATAGTACTTGTGCATATTTCTGGAGAGAAATGTGATAGGTAAGAACTGTATATAATATGTGGTGATTGTGTAAATTTAATTACCGAATCCACTGCCTCAGACATTTGTCACTTCGTTATTTTGAGAACATTGCACTCCTTTCTCCTAGCTACTTTGGAGTATTCAGTCAGTCACTGGAAATGACAGGGATCAGCAGCACCACAGGAGCCACTCCTCCTTGCGCAGCCTTGCACCCTTCTGACTGCGGTTTTCAATCTGTCCCCCTCCCCGCGCCCATTACAGGCCCTAGGGATCACCCTTCTAAGTCTTCCTTCCACAGGATCCATTTGTTATTCCCTTATAAGTAAGAACACTCCGTATTTGCTTTAGAGAGGCCATTTCACCTAATGTAATGGCCTCCGTCCTTGTTGCTGCAAATGACAGAACGTTGTTTTCACGGCTGAGCTGTAGTCCATGGTATATACAAGCAACATTTTCTTTGTCCACTCATTCATTTCTGGATCCTTGTTCTTTCCATAGCTTGGTGATTATGATTAGTGTAGCAGTATGAGATTCAGGTGCCTCTCTGACACACTGATTTCTTCTTCTCTGGATATTTACTGCAGGGTGGGATAACAGGATCATGTGGGGGCATTGAGAATCCTCCATACTGAATTCTGAATGCCTGTGTTCATTTTCATTCCCAATAGTGTACTATCTCCCTTCTTTATGGTCTCTCCCTCTCTTTTTGTTTTTTTTTTATTAAAAATTTCCTTTATTTACATGTCATATCATATCTCCTTTACCAGTTTCCCCTTCAAAAAAAAAGAAAAAGAAAAAAAAGAAAAAAGAAAAAATTAAAAAAAAAAAACCCTGTTCCCTCCCCTCTCCCCCTGCTCACCAATCCACCCTCTCCCACTTCCTGGCCCTGGCATTCCCCTACACTGAGGCATAGAACCTTCACAGGGCCAAGGGCCTCTCCTCCCATTGATCACTGACTAGGCCATCCTCTGCTACATACATATGCTGCTGGAGCTATGATTCCCACCATGTGTACTCTTTGGTTGGTGTTTTAGTTCCTGGGAGTTCTGAGGGTACTAGTTAGTTTATATTGTTGTTAGTCCTAAGGGGCTACAAGCCCTTCAGCCTCTCTCTAGCTCCTTCATTGGGGACCCTGAACTCAGTCCAATGGATGGCTGTGAGCTTCTACTTCTGTATTAGTCGGGTACTGTCAGAACCTCTCAGGAGACAGCTATATCAGGCTCCTGTCAACCAGCATTTGCTGGCATCCACAATAGTGTCTGGATTTGATGACTGAATATGGAAAGGATTCCCAGGTAAAACAGTCTCTGAATTGTCCTTCCTTCAGTCTCTGCTCCATACTTTGTCTCTGCAACTCCTTCCATGGGTACTTTGCTCCCCCTTTTAAGAAGGAATGAAGTATCCACACTTTGGTCTTCCTTCTTCTTGAGTTTCTTGTGGTTTGTGGATTGTACTTTGTGCGTTCCGATCTTCTGGGCTAATATCCATTTATCAGAGAGTGCATACCATATCTGTTCTTTTGTGATTGGGTTACCTCACTCAGGATGATATTCTCCAGATCCATCCATTTCCCTAA
>NW_022196893.1:23682020-23769830 GCF_008632895.1 Mastomys coucha
GTATCCATTCCTCTGTTGAGGGACATCTTGGTTGTTTCCAGTTTCTGGCTATTATAAATAAGGCTGCTGTGAACATAGTGGAAGCATGTGTTCTTATTCCATGTTGGAGCATCTTCTGGGTATATGCCCAGGAGTGGTGTAGCTGGGTTCTCTGGTAGTACTATGTCCAATTTCCATAGGAACCACCAAACTGATTGTACCAGCTTGCAATCCCACCAGCAATGAAGGAGTGTTCTCTTTCTCCACAACCTTTCTAGCATCTGTTACCTGAGTTTTTTATCCTAGCCATTCTGACTGGTGTGAGGTGGAATCTCAGGGTTGTTTTAATTTGCATTTCCCTGATGACTAAGGATGTTGAACATTTCTTTAGGTGCTTCTCAGCCATTCAGTATTCCTCGGTTGAGAATTCCTTGTTTAGCTCTGTACCCCATTTTTTAATAGGGTTATTTGTTTCTCTGGAGTCTAACTTCTTGAGTTCTTTGTATATATTGGATAGTAGCCCTCTATCGGATATAGGGTTGGTAAAGATATTTTCCCAATTTGTTGGGTTGCTGTTTCGTCTTATTGACAGTCTCTTTTGTAATTTTATGAAGCTCCATTTGTCAATTTTTGATCTTAGAGTGTAAGCTAAGTGGTGAAATTCAGGAAATTTTCTCCTGTGCCCATGTGCTCAAGGCTCTTCCCCACTTTCTTTTCTATTAGTTTCAGTGTATCTGGTTTTATGTGGAGGTCCTTGATCCACTTAGACTTGAACTTTGTACAAGGAGATAGGAATGGATCGATTTGCATTCTTCTACATGCTAACTGCCAGTTGAGCCAGCACCATTTGTTGAAAATGCTGTCTTTTTTCCACTTGACTGTTTTAGCTCCTTTGTCAAAGATCTAGTGACCATAGGTGTGTGGGTCTCCCTCTCTTTTTAATAAAAACATAGTGGATCTAAGTAAATGAGAAGATTATTGTTTAATGGCTCATTCTTGTCCCAAGCATAGGATTTTTACACAAAGCTCTTCTAATTCTAATCTTTTCCATTCCTCATCTCCATGCAAGTAAATTCTCACAGGAATGGATGCCATGCTTTGAATTTTTTTTTATGAAATTTTATCCATTCCCAGGACATGGAATTTTTGACACATGTTTATGTACAAGTGAACGTGGCTGTGCCAGGTATGTGAGGTGCCCATTTGCTGCCACAATGACATACGTGACATCAGCACTGCTGTCTGCATCAGAGCAGGAGGCCTGAAGCTTGCACACGTCCATGAATTGTCTGTGAAGGAGCCAGTAGCTTTTCGCTTTTATGGGTTTCAAATGAACTCCTGGTAGTCGGAGAGCTGAGCGTGAAGACGCAGGAAGCGTGTGTTACCTCAGGCACTTCTTCAGAAGCCAGCCTGGGACCTCCAAAGGAGTGCTGGGTGCAACTTCTGCTGCAGATCCATCTCACTGGGTCTGCAGTTACCCTTGGCCTCAAACCAGCATATTATAGAAGCTGCTGGTTAGTGGCTTTATCACACAACTACAAGAACCTCCACTATGAACTGCGTGCTTCCGTGAACCTGTGTGAATTGTGCAGCCACTACAGGAAGCACTGTAGGCCCACAGTGGTGCTGGGTTCCCACTTGTAAATTGTGATATCTAAATAATCGTACCTGGACCTTCCTCAGCATCTGAAGTTCTAAGCCTGGAAGTTCAGCCCATGAATTAAAACTGTGTGCTGAGGAGCCAGCACAGGAGAGAAGAGGCTTAGCCTGTAAATTCAAAGACCTGATTTTGGAGTGCCGGCCCTCATATAAGTATAAAGCACTGCACACTGAGACCTGCCTGTAATCCCACTGCTGAGGAGATCGAGAGTGGAACACTCCCAGGGCTTACATTCCATCCAGCCTCACCAATCAACAAACTCCTAGCTCCGTAAAAGTCCCTAACTCAAAAAGGCGGAGCTGGAAACATGGCTCATCTGGCAAAGCTTGTGAACTGCATGCCTGACTACCTACTACATTCATCCCCTGAAACTACGTGGTAGGAGAGCAGTAACTACTACAAATTGTACTTTGACCAATACACACAGATTTAATAAATAAATATTAAAAAAAATGTTTTTCAATGGAGGAATAGACTGACATCATCCTTGGCTTCCAAGCACCTATCCACACACATGAACATGTGCATGCACACACAGGAAGCTGTGAATTTTCTGCTCGTGGTGATATGAACTAACCTCTGTTGAATCTTTACATGATCTTTTAAAAAATCATTTTATTATTTTGTGTGTGAGAGTGTTTGCCTACACATAGGACTGCCCACGGAATTCAGAAGAAAGTGTCGGATCCACATCTTCAACTACAGACAGTTGTAAGTCACCCAGTGGGTAACTAGGAATCAAACAGGAGTGCTCTAGAAGAGAAGGCGGCATCCTGAACCATCCTTCAAGCCCCAGTTTGTATAGTGAATGCATTAAAGATAACCAGAGACATCAGCATGTCAGGATGTCGTACCAAGGGATGAAAACATAGCATCGTATCTTGGAGTAATCTGAGCTCAAGCCTGAATTTTGTATTTCTCTCCTTCTCTTCCTGTCTTCCCATAGATCATGGTTTATTGGCCTATCTGTGATTTGTCTACTGTGTGCATCTCTCCGATATCCTCCTGCTTGTTACTATTTCTACCTCTAACAGGAGGCTCTTCTCTGTACTTACTGAACAGCCCAGAAAACATGGACTAGGAAAGGAATGAGGGACTTGTTATGGAAATCTTTTAAGTTTTACAAAGGAAAATGTACAGTAAGCATAGAAGAATAGGACACCACAGCACACATGGCATCAAGGTACGTCCTCATTGTTTGCAACGTTGACGGGAGGTGTTTACATTGAGTTTGCTTTCAACTTTTGGCTGCCTCCAGCAAATGATTACCACCACACAGAGACATACACACACCCACAAAAGTCAGGGGCAGGGATATGGCAGAGTGTACAACCAAAGAGTAAAGCCAGGTGTCAGACTAGGTTATAAAAGCTGATTGTCTAGGTAGTCCAAGGCATAGTAAGGTTGTTTGTTCCATGGTCCTCTCAAAGGAAGGTTGGCTTTAAACAGGCTGAGTGCACAGTAGGACTGCAGGTTATTATGTGCATGGTGTATTATGGAATTGCTGTAAAGTGGCAAAAGTTTGATCTTTGGAAGTCAAGAGATAATTTTCCTAAAATTGTATCATTACACCACATTGTGCATGCATTATAATAAGGACTCTCTTAAAGGGTTTATTTATCAATTTTACTTCTCAAGTACACCTGTAAGAACAGAAGCTCAGAGCAAACACCAGATTCCCATGGTGGGATGCTTAAATGGGAAGCCTAAAACACCTGTGCAGAAAGTCCGACGCAGGCAGTTAGACACAGGAGGGTGTGTGCTGTCTCAGAAAATGATGTCCTAGACATGTAGACTAGGTAGACAATTGTAATACTCTTCATATAGGCTCAAAGGTACGAAAATTTTGAAAAAAAAAATACCTAAAGGTCTTAGTATTTTTTCCTTTGAATTCTTGGGTAGCTGCTTATGGGTAGCTCTAGGGATTCTGTTGTTAATAGATTCATTCAAACTTACGGCACAGCACTCTGCTATGCTCTCCTAGACAGACACCCAAAAGTGGACAGATAATGCTAGGCATTCTGTGCTAACACTGAGAAGCATATCCATATGCAAGTGCCTTCCCCCACCACCACCCAGACATGAGACGTCCTTCCTTAACTCTGGAGAGATGGTTGAAGTTCTTGAGAACCGCTGATAGCCTTGATTTAAGAGCTAAGGCAGCTCTCTACAATGTATCCAGGTGTCCTCAGAGGACTCTTGGGCAGCAGGCTTGCCTGTCCGCTGTCCTGTTGCTGGAAGAGGCCGATTGTAGCTGTGACTCCTTCCTGGCAGTCCAGGTGTAGTTAGGGACTGTCAGCCTCCAGAGCTATGAGCAAGCTGTCAGTTTGAAGGAGACCCTTGCTTGGTGTATGTGTTTCCCCTTTGGGTGATCAATGAAGTCCTTGTGTCCTGTTTTGCCCTGAGACAGACAGATTTCCCTCCTTTTTTGCTCCCCAGACAGCTTGGTTGGTTTGTTGTAGTCACTGTTTATTTTTGAGATTGAAATTTAATTACAATGTCTCTCCCTTCTCTTTTCTCCTTTCAAATCCTCCCACATAACTTCTCCTTCAAATCTATGGCTTCTTTTTCTTATATGTGTGTGTGTGTGTGTGTGTGTGTGTGTGTGTGTGTATACATACATACATACATATATATACATATACATATATATCTCCACCTCTCCTCTCTACCTCCCCTCTTTACCTCTCCTCTCTACCTTTCTCTACCTCTACCTCTCCTCCCCCCCATATATACATACATATATATATATATATATATACACACACACACACACACAGGAGGGTGTGTGTTGTCTCAGAAAATGATGTCCTAGACATGTAGCCCAATCAAATATAGCCCAATCATAGTTAATTCTCCATATAATGTTACTTGTGTTTATGTCTTCTTTTGTTTTTGTTTTTGTTGGGTTTTATTTTTCTTCACATAGTGTCTTACCATATAGCTCTGGCCATCCTGGAACTAACAATGTAGACCAGGCTGCCTAGGCCTGCTTTGGCCTCTCCAGTGCTGAGATTAAAGATGTATGCCACCATACTGAGCTGAACATTTGCACTAAAGAACCAATTGGTTTGCTTTTCCTGGGGACCATCTCTCCTGTTCCCATTTGCCTGTTCCTCTTTGTGTAGGTTGAGCCCTCGGGGCCTTTTCTTCATCCAGTTTGGCATGTTGGCCAGCATTCTTGTTCAGCTCCTTTGTAAAAGCCTTTACAGTAGCTTACCATGCCTCTGCACACTTACATATCTTGTGGTTTCATTTTGTACTAATTTGCAACACTTGTCTCAGGGTAGAAGGCTACCTTCCGTTTTTCATTTGCTCTTGGCTATGAAATTATTGGTCACTGGAGTTTATGATAGTAAATGTCCCCCTTAAGGATTTACCCAGAATTTATAGCACATCCTTTAAAACGACAGTTTTCCCTCAGTGACCAGGACACCTCTGCTATGCTAACTGAAGGGAGGGAAATTCTCCAGACATTGCAGAATGCCGTGGGAAGCACACCCTCTTGCTCACAGCCAAGTGACCTTTTCTGCACTTAGCACCAGAATCTCAGCTCTTGGGTAGCTAAGCTGGTCTTTGCTGTCTTCGTCTGTTCTGTGGAGTGTAGCAGCTCTTGGGTAGCTAAGCTGGGCTTTGCTGTCTTTGTTCTGTGGACTGTACCAAGACACCAGACTTCAGTTGACTCATAAAGTACAGACACGTTCCTCAGAGCTGGAGCTGGGAGATTCAAGATGAAAGCAGAAGCAGTTTGGTTTCCCATTGGGCCCATTTTCTCACCAAGGGCACCATCACCCTGTGACCCGCATACTTCAGAGCAACCATGCACTCTGCCCCGTTCTTCACAGGAGTACTCATTTCTTTCCCGGTCTTACCACTCAGGACCTACCTACCTTCCAAAGGTCCCTCCTCCTAATCGGGCAATCACCTCGAGGGTTAGGATTTCAACATTCAATTTGGGGGAAACAGACCTATATGGCCACATCATTATGTTATTCAGCTTCATAATCATTTTATATATACATGCACACCACACACACACACACACACACACAGTTCCTATCAAAAAAGGAAGGACTTCTTAAATATGGGTTCGCTTTTACAAAAATGTATGCGGACAAGGAAAGACTGGGCAGGAATGCTAGCACCCCTCTTGGCAGTGGCCGCGCTCACGATGACGCTCTTGTTTTTTGAAGAGGTGGTACCAAAAGCACTGAGGGCCCAGCTCCACAGGGCTGAGGCCCAGAGCCCGGCTTCCCATCCAAATCATGCCCTCCTCCCTGCGCTGACTACTTAGTGGTACGTCTTCCCTTCTCCACAGTAGTAACAAGTTTCCCAGGATTACAGCTGCTGTTTTTTAACACTTGGAATTGTGTGATTTATCCCAGTCAGCATCCAAAAGTGGCACAAGCCCATTTCATTATAGGAGACTGAAATTTATTATTACTTTACCGACCATAAATCAGGAAATAGATCCAGTCCACATTACCTGGAGCTGCCATTCCCAGGCCCTTACCAGGGCCTGTCGCCGAATGTATTTTCTTGTTCGCACACTGCTGTATTCTGAATCATTGCCTCTCCCCTCCTTGTATGGCGGTTGATGTCTCTCCCTTCAGCTGGATGAACCCATTTCTTTCCAAGGTTGGGGGTTTCTGCAGGATAATAGAAAAATCTGACCTGACCTATACAAGCCTTTGCTTCTTATCACATTGTATAAAACTCAAGGAAGAACTAATAGAACAATTCAGTGCAGCCTTGTTGTTGTCATTCAAACTTATGTGCTTGTATTGCATTACAGACAGAAATTCTGTAACGATGTTTACAAAGCTTTGCTACTTTCTTTGATATTTATAATCCCAACCTAATAACTTATGCAGTTTGGTGTGCGTAAGTTTCATGTGATTCTGCATATTTCCAACTACAAAGTGAACATTTGAAGTGATGATGATTTAAGTCTACAAAACAAAAACTTGATGAAAAATTTCAATGCTGTGGTCACAAAAGTTAATTTCAGATGTTAGACAGACGATGATGTTTAAAACTCCTCACAGTGACCGAAAATACATCTTTTGAGTTTCCACTCTGAGATTAATGTCTCAATATGCATGCCATTCCCTCAGGAGGTTGAGCTGTGTCGTGTTAGCAGTCAAGAGAAGCTGGGCCTGACAGTCTGCTACCGAACCGATGATGAAGAGGACACGGGCATTTATGTCAGCGAGGTAAGAGATGCCCCTGCAAAGACCTGACAGGAAGGAGAAGGGAAGGAGGACTTGAAAGGGCTCAGGAGGAGGGAAGCCTCTTTGCCAAGGCCTGAGTGTGAAGAACTGGCTGCCTTCCAACTCTTGCCACTTTCAATTAGGGAAGCAAATTATGCTGCCCAAGTAACGCAATTATCATCAGCTTGTTTAGTGTGGAGGCCTTCCCTGCAGAATCCCAGCAAGGAAAAAGTGTGAAAGTGGTAACATGGTATCAATTTGAATAAATTCCCATAAGACGGCAGCAGGCTGAGCTCAGCCCTGCTCCCCAAACATTTGTCCTTCCATTCCATTGCATCCTTTATACACTGCTAACAACAGTATTGGCTAATTATTTTAAGCTAGCAGGCATAATAATCACCTCTTTTACTCCGTGGGTGGGGTTAATAGATTTAAATACCCAAGAAGTATCGCCTATTTCTTTTATTCAACCACAAGATCATTTTCAAGAGGCAAAAAAAAAAAAAAAACACTACATTTGAGTCACCATTTTAGTGTTAGCTTGAAAGACTGTCAAGCAGTTTATTACAATAGATTTCAGGAAAAGTACATCACCTTAGAAAAAACACAAAAGCTATGTGGGTTTTTTTTTTAATTAGAAAGACTTTTTATATTTCTTCTCTCTTATAATACACCCTGACTGTATTCTCCATTCCCTCCACTCCTCCTTCCACCTCTCCTCTCCCACAGATCCACTACTGTTCCTCCATTTCCCTTCAGAAAAGAGCAGGCCTCCCAGGGATATCAACCGAACGCAGCTTACCAAGATGTAGTAAGACTAGGCACAAACCTCTTACGAAGGCTGGGCGAGGCAAGCCAATAGGATGAAAAGGGTCCCAAAGATACCTCTCCCTCTCTCACTGTAAGAATGCCCACAAACACCCAAAACCATGCAGCCACATCATGTATTAGAGGACCCATACGTATCATTTAGTCAACATGAAGATATGCATATGACAAAGCATATCTCCTGCAGATATGTCTGTAAGGATGAGGCAAACTAAATGCTAGTGTTCTCTGCAGTCCAAGTTTTCATAGCCATAGGGCTAAAACAGCACCTTAGACGACACTAGGTGCAACACTTTTCTATAGAGCTGCCTAGAATATTCAAGAGATTAGCCACAAACACACTTGGAGAGCAAAACAACTCTGAAAATCTAGAGGGGTATTTTTCTTTTTCATTTTACTCTGAAAATATACAACGGTATATTTCCTTATCTGTTTGCTGGTCTCTTCCCACATGGAAAACTCTCCAGTGAAAAAATTAATTTGGCTGCTTCTTTAAAATGAAGGACTCCAGTGTCCCTCTTTACAAAGGGATGGAGGAGTCAAGCAATACAGAAGCTTTTCTGTAATGTATACAGAGACAGGCAGCTTTATGGTTTGATTTAGTTTTAAGCTTGAAAGACAAAGTTTCATGTGTTGGATGGACTTTTAAAGGAACGCAAATCAGTAATATATTCCTCTGCATTCTGGTAAGTCTGTGCTTGGTATTTAAGTCTACCAGACTTGAAACCTCTCTTTTTAGAGACGGTAAAGAGGCCACAGGAACCAAACCTGTGCAGTTGGAAAGCCTTGCCCTTATACTGCCTGCATACAACCATGGGGCCTTTTGCGCTTGACTCCGCCTCTTACTCCCAGTGTTTGACTGGGACTCCAGATAAGGAAATGACACATGATGTTAGAACTGAGCAGATCAACCTCATGCGTGCAGCCTTTGAAACGCTTAACTCAGAAAAGGAGCTTGGATTCAACCAGCCTATACCAATGATTTGGAACTATCACAGGAACGCGATAGATAAAACCGCCTCAAGGAACTGAAAGCCATTGCTCAGGGTTGGGCTGTTAAAATGCTGCAGCAGTCTTAGTAGAGCTTTAAATCTCTATTTGTTCTAATAATGCAAAGTTGATGTAATTAGCACTCTATGGAAAGTGGTACCAAGTAACAGGATGTTTAGACAGATTTTTTTTAATTCTTGAACAACATAGATTAAAGATATCTTTAAATATAATATGCGTGTGAGACCGAAATCCCTTTAATAAATATAGGCTTAAGAGATCTGTCAGCTTTCCTAAGAGATTTCCAGTATTATTTACGGTCACATTATATACTGTAAATTTCCTGGGTCCAGAAAGGTCCCGGTGTTGACATCATAACAGCATTCTGTCAGGTAAAGACCATCTGACAAGAGGGCTTCAAAAACGACTGAAACAATGTGCAAAGGAAAGGAAGGGATGGAGCAGAAAGGGATGGGAAAATGCCCTGCAGATGAAGCTCTGCCAAGTTCACTTTATTGTTGTTAACTTTAAAGTGGTTCATTTTTAGCTTTAGGAGCCATGAATATTTTGACCAAGGAAAAAATGGCTCATGCCCTGTCGTGAATTAATCGGGAATTCTGAGCCAATATAGTCTAAAACTACAATATCTTAATATATTTTAAAATGACATTGTAAGCTCTCAGAAGGATATTGTATGGCCCTGGAGATGTATGCCTTCTCTATTACAGGTTGACCCAAATAGCATCGCTGCCAAGGATGGCCGGATTCGAGAAGGGGATCGTATTTTACAAGTACGTGACATGTTTATTTCCTCAAGTTTCCCACAGGCCATCTAACGGCTTTCATTTTATCTTGTTTCTTGTAAAACCTTGGAGGGGAAAGAGCTTGTCATTGTTTTTGCATATTATCATCTATAAAACAAAATGCTATCATTTTAAGCAGTTTGAAAGTAAAAGCAGGACCATTTCTCTAGAGTTATTCAGTGACAGTGAGATACGGCTTCTGTTTGGAGGCTGTCGATTTCCAACTCCTCTACTGGTTTCCGCACACGGTTTACCCTCCTTCACTGCAAGCCCATTTTCATATCTTGAGCTTTAACCTGCTATTGTTGCAAAGGTCCCATGAGATGTGTGGAGTGTGCTTAGCACAGTGCTGAGAAATGACCAATGACTGGTACACAGTAGCTGCAGCTCCTAAGAATCCCAATGGCTACCCTTTGCAGAATGAACTACTTCAACATGGTTCTGTGTGTTCCTTCGCTATACGAAAGTCTAGAAGGACAAACCAGCAGTAGCCAATGACTAGAGAGTGAGCTGCCAAGGCCAGATGGAAGGGCTCCGATTTCTTCTCCATAGAGAAATAAGAAAAGAGAGAGAGATTTACATTCCAGTTGAATGAGAAAGATAAAATGGTCGGAGATCAGAGGGAGGTACAGGGCTAGAAAGAGTCTCACAGTGTGGTGGTAGTTAACAGGAAGCTACTGGCTCTGCCCTAAATTTGCTTCAGCTCCTGACATCCCTTCCGGGTCCTGGTCATAAAGTGTGACTGGAAGACTCCACGAAAGGTCTAATGTCCAGATCAACCTCCAAGTGCAACTGCTCAGTTGAGTTCGTAGGCACAGTTGTGAAACTGAGTGACGAATGCTAGTGTGGACAATTGAAGGGGTGCAGACTTAAGATGTAGTAGCTTACTTCTAGATGTGGAAGCAGATCCAGAGGTTCCCTCATCTTCTAGTGGATCTCAGGGAATGCTTCTTCAGACATTCTGCTACAACTCTGAGCTTCAGAAAATATCCAAAATCCACTTGGGGAACCCTGTTCTGTCTAAGTGGGAAGATGGCAGCCCGCACAGAAGACCACAAAACAGCTTAGCATGATGGAGGAGCCCTTGAGCTACCTAGTATGTCACCCTGTTGGCACCCTGAGGACAACTTTGTTAACCTCCATCTTGTTTATACCTCTTTTTTTTTGCTTAGGTTGATACCACAGATCCTTTCTTCCCATGAGCCTCTACCAAGGTTAGGAAACAATGAAAAGTAAGAGTTAGTGACGATTTAGGGTCCAAGCAGTTTCCAGAAAACCTCAAGAGTATGCAGTACAGTAAGACTTATGATGGTGACCTGTAGTTAAGCAAATGGAACTGTACCCGTTTTTGGGTACATCACAGGGAATAAAATATCTCTCTGGAAATCTAGATGGGGCATTTTTTGATACAGGTATTCACCATCTTCATACACACACACACACACACACACACACACATGACCTCTTGCACAAGCACAGGCATCAATGAATGAAACAGGCGTTCAGGACAGATGAAGAAAATCTATAGAGAAGCTTTGCTAGGGTATCCAACTTAAGTTGGCATTGAATATAGATATTGGAAGGGTCAGATGCTGTATTTTTCAAATAAAATGAACTATTAAGTATATCATCATTTTATTAATATCCACAATACACTGAAGTAGTGTGACTTCTTGGCTGTCTGTGGTCATTAAGTGCTAACACACACAATAAGGTGTTCAGCATTAAAGAGCTTGGAAGGTTTTGTACCCTCAGAGTAAATGTCCTATTCAGCCACGCTTGTGATGCAGTAAATGTACACGTTATCATTTTTCTTTGCTGCTTCTCTGTCAGCTCTCACCCCTTCTTCTAACCATACATCCTTTACAACTCTAGCTCCCAGTATAACATCACCTGGCCCCTCCCAATTTTCCAGCTAACCACTATCCCCTAGGCAAGCACGGTTTTAAAAATTACATTTAGAAAAAATTATATCCTTTAGTTCTGTGGCTAACTGGATAGAAATGGGGTGCATGTGTTTCCACGAGACAGTGTACTTTGAAGCTTCTAGGTTCTTAGCTATTTTGTATGCAGATTTATTTGTGAAGAAAAATGCCTAGAGAATAATAAAGAATTCTTTAATGGAATTAGTTCATTGAAGATGCAATGGCAGGGTTGATAAATGGTGTTTTTGCCAGATTGCTTTATATTCTGTGATAAATACAGCAAACTAAATGAATACACACACATCACATTTTAAAAAAAAAGCCTAGAATTCAATTTTATCTCATACACATAAGAAACAAAGTGTCTTAAGGATGGTGGTAAAATTATATTAAATAAAACTATGACAAAAATTGTATCCACAGACAAATAGTTCCCATCTATCTGGTGGGGAGATTATGGGATACGTTGTAATGTACAAGTAATGACTCCTTTCCCAGGGAGAGGGCAATGGAACAAACAGAGGAACTGCTTCTTAGCCATAAGGTTTCCTGGTTAACTTCTATTTAAATGAACTCTCTGGGTCAACTATGACTATTGTGTCTATTGTGATGAACTAAGTTGAGTGTATTTATGGCCCTGTCCTCACTGCAGAGGTAATATTTTCTTTCTTTAGCATATCATAGACTTCTCAGGTGACTTCCTGATGGGACAAATCACACACACACATACATACACACACACACACACACACACACACACACACACACACACACACTACACTCACTCATGGGTAGTAGACAACACCAAGTAGACAGCACAAGGAAAACTACGAGACAGCTTCTCTCCAACATTTCCAGTTCTCATATGTTCTCCCACAAAGTGCTTCTTGGTTCCATCCACTGTGCCATTGACAAGAGCTTAGACCCAATTTGTCCCAGGAATTCACCTAAGAAATGTATAGAGTCAAGGAAGGCATGTTGGAGTCAGAACTGCAAAGGTTTAAATGTCACACAAATGACCAGTTCCTGGCAGGAGAATGTACTGTGTCCCACTGTCTCCTTGGAGTAAGAAGCACAGAAGACTCCCTGAAAGCAGGCTGATACGATGCTGGCCAAAGTGCCGGCCAGCCAGGTGCCTGTGGATTCTTCCTGTGAAGGCTCTGCCAGAGGGACGATGGGATGAAAGAACTGGAGTGAGCTGTCTGCATTCTCTGGGCTGTATGCTTCATGGCATATCTTCCTAGATGTTCATTTTCTTTCCTTGAATGGCAGTTTTCCCTGATTCTTCTTCTAGCCCCAGCTACCCCTTTCCTCCCCTTGTTATTAACTACACACAAAACACACTACCCTTCTTTTGCCCAAGGTGCTTAGGGTTTTGCCTTTTAAATGCCATAGGATGGATGCCAACATTTCAAGATGTCCATCTGTCTCAGGTGCAATACTTTTGAAGCCTAAATAGTGCTACATTGAAGCAGGAAAAAAAAAACCATATTATGCCACTTATAGACTTGTGGGCATGCTTGTCCACACATTCCCTATCCTAGGAGATCACGCCTAAAGTGAGATATTTTTGATTCATTTATCTCCCCAGGATCAAGGCAATATCTACTTTTCCCTGCCCCAACAATACCCATTTTGAACTGAATATTTACATATGTTGATGCACAGAAAACACAAGGTCTGCATCTAATTATCTACAAAGATTAATCTCATTTTGAACACAATCTACATACTATTTTCCTCAAGGCTCCCATCCCTTCTTTCTTAAGCCAAAAGTCCTTCAGGAGGCCGAGGGGGACAGGACCGGCCATCCGTCTTCTCTCTATGATGCTTTATGTCTTCCTGGTGGCCTCCAGCAGAGCAAGCTTCTTTCCCACTAGCAGCCCCGTAACCACGAGCCATTATTTCAGGAACAAAGGCAGCTGAAGGTTGAAAGCTCTATCTGATTCCCTGCCTCAGATCTTTCCTTCTTTGAGAGAACTCTTTGCTGAAATACATAGCCGCATTTCTTGCTCTATATCTGTTTGAGCATCCGACTAAAATCCTAAGCACACCACACCGAAATCTACCAACCAGTTGACTGAAGTGGCCCCTCTTTTGAAAAAGAATAAAAACGAATAATATTTGAGTGGCAAATTTCTCTGGTGGCTTCATCTCATCCCACACATGACCCTGAAGGCGAGTAGCTTCCACAACCCATGCATTAGGTTAAACTGGCAATCCTAGAAGCCCAAACTCAGACTGCTGTGAGTTTGTAGAGAAGAAGGCAGAGTGCCAGCCAGAGAGACTGGGAAGAAAAAAAAAAAAAAAAAAAAAAGACACGGTGTTGGTGGCTTCCTAAGAGTTAAAAACCACCTCTAAAATAAATACATGTCTAGACAGAGCCAGACCTACTACTATGGCTTTGAGTGTTTACAGATTCTGTTTTCTTTCCTTGGTAGGCTAAAGTTTGCCATCACATGGGGATTAAAGGTATAAATAGTGAGTTTAATAATGCAACATGGGCATCCGTGGGAACATGAGCTGCTACTATGGCAGGAACGTGGCTAAGCCCTCTACCACGACCCTCTGTAAAGGCCACTATGGGCATCTAATCGAAATCAGCAGTCGTGATAGCAACATGAGGATAGTAGAGGCGAGGAGCAGGATTAATAGCAGGTGAAACTGGGTTAGGAAGGGAAAGTTCGAATATGTTTGAATTAACGCTAGACAGGAACGTAGTGAGCATTAAATCCCAGGCCAAAAAAAAAAAAAAGATGGAGATTAGCCATGTCAGAAATCACAGAACATTTCCCATTAAGTATGTCCAGGCTGAGACAGGCTTAAGTAAGCCTGACAGGTAGACCTATAAGTTGCAGACAAAGTAAGACGTGTCATGAAATGACTAAACGTCCTTAGCTCAAAGGAAGTAAAGAGCATAGTCTTTAAAAACCATAGTCCTAATTGGACAAGGTTTATTTGAGAAATAGGCATAAGAAATACACACGAAACCCACCCATGAGCACGGGGGCATCTATCCACAGACACGCAAGAAGTAAAGGTGGTACCTGCTTAGATAAGAGTACAACATACTTGTAGGTTGTATGACTTGTTTTCCACTTGAGGTCTACTCTCCTAAGTACCTGTAATAAGGGGTTAGGAATAAGGATTATTTGCTGTTTTCCAAAGTGAAATTCTTTGGCTAGTTTTGTTTGTTTTGGTTTGGTTTTTTGTTTGCTTTGGTTTGGTTTTGTGTTTGTGGCAAACCTGTTTGTCCTTGTGGATCAGCCAAAATCCTAGAGACCTGAAAATCCTAGAGACTCTGAGTGAAAATGTAAAGTTACTGGAAGAAAAAAAACTTGGCTAGCATGGCCATCCATGTGTCTTCTCTGTTTAACTTACACAATTAGGATTCATTTAGGCAGAATTTCTTCTGTGTTTGAAATTTCCACATATTTTGATACTACACTAGCAATAGAAAAATATTGTCTTTATAGATTTGAGAAAATCAGTAAAACAATGTTTTTTAAACATCTGAGAAGAAAATATACTAAGTTAAAGACAAGTGCACCTGGACAGGAAAATGTAGCTGAAGGATGCTTACTCTATTTTTAGAACCCAAGAAAGCCTGAGTGCTGTAGGATTTTCTCTTCCTGCACAATCAAATGCTCACTAAAGGTTGCTCTCTCTCTCTCTCTCTCTCTCTCTCTCTCTCTCTCTCTCTCTCTCTCTCTCTCTCTCTCTCCTTTTGTAAAGTCAATTTTACTTGATGCCAATCTTTAAATATAGCGAGTATATCTGTTCTATTGCATGTGTTTTGTTGAAAGAGCAAATGGGCAATCCTTAGGAGGAGTCAGCACTGGGAACCGGGTCCATAAGAGCTGCTGTTCTTCCTTTGGATTAGACTAATTTGGGAGATAGCCGATGTTTGGACAACTGAGTCAGGCCTCACACCCATCTGAAGTGATTAACCGAGCCCGGGTCAGCCGCGGTCTGGGAGAGCAGCCTGCTCAGAGGCAGTCTGCAGTTCTCTAATTGGCTCCCGGGAGCGTGCAGCATGACGGATTTCAGTTGTGGAACTGCTGGCCGCTTCCCCAGCGCTATTATCTCAGAGTGACACTTCCATTACTCTGAGCGGAGAAAGATGAACGTCACCTGTCAGGGGCTGGTTAATTGTGTGGCTAGATGTATGTTGCCAGGGCGCAGGTTGGACATTTATGAACATAACTGCTTCCTGTGATGTCCACCATCCTTCAGGGATCGATATGGCTCTTACAGCACGCGTGTAATTGAGTGAAGGCACGTTCCACGGAGGGGTGACGAGGAGCCCATTGTGGGAGCTTCGTTGTCCATACATTCACCATAAATGAGCTGATATTTGCCATTTATTGTGTGCAGCATTGTGGAAATAGAAACTAATGTGCCACTTTCATTTGTTCTCTAGATAAATGGAGAAGACATCCAGAACCGGGAAGAGGCTGTGGCTCTGCTCTCCAGCGATGAGTGTAAGAGAATTGTGCTGCTCATCGCCAGGCCCGACATGCAGGTCCGAGCAAAGAGGGGGGATCTTGAGGCTACACTTTATAGTCACCAAGTTTGTGAATGAATGTGCATGTGTTCCTGCTAGGTGACATCGAATCACTTTCATGGGTGCCTTTATAACCCATGAAACAATAGAAAATTCTGTAAAATTTGATCCTCACTGCCCAACCTTACCCAAAATATTCTGCTAGAGACTCCACAGAAAGGCAGCTTAATATTCAGTTTTAGGGGGAAATTTAAAACACACGAAATGGAGCCCGCTTTCCCCTTCCCCTCCCCCACCCCCCCTTGGTACTTATTGAAATGGATCAACAAACGAGACATAGTTGACTACAGATTATTTAAAATTCTGTGTAGACCCTTCCTTTAGGCTTCCATCTAAAATACATAATTGGCATATTAAGGCATCACGAAGGATTCACTAATGAGAATGATATTAGCATATGTAGCTATCATCTTAAATCTTCCTAAAATAATTCTATCAAATGAAACATCTATGGTGTAATCCCATGAAGGATGTGAGCTCTTTTTCATAGCTAATGTGACAAAAAAAAAAAAAAAATTAACTGCTCCCTCCCAAAAAGGCTTCAGAAGGAATACTTTTATATCTTGACAGAGGACAATGTCATCAGAATAAAGGTAAGGTAATGATGAGAGAAAGGTGCTTAACTGGCGTCTCCCTTCACATACTTCTCATGTCCCATCGAATGCAGAAAGGACAGAAGGCTGTCACTGTCCCATCCACCTGTCAGTAGTGTGAGGGAAGTTAGCTGTGTCACCATTTGTCTCCTAGGTTATTGATCTGATACCTTTCAGACTCAGTAACTACATTCTCTCTATAAATTCCACTGAATAAGTAGAGTTCAGTGTCAGACTGTGTCCAGACTTGGATACAGTGGCTATAAAAGATGGCTCTTTCCGCATATATTTCCTTTATGCCCTTGACCATGCTAAATGGTTCTCATAAAGTCTGCTGTAGCCTGGAGCAGAGTAAAGCTATACACCTGAGGTCTTAGTCGTGGGAAGAAATGAGCCCATACGGCAGTCTGGAATGTTTAAATACATTGGAAATTGTACCAATTATCTAGAATAGTCCCGAGTCAATGATCTTCCCAATGCCATTACCTTAAGAAAAAAAAATTAAAGGGATATAGATCAGCAAAATTCATAGGAATCTGACACGAATCTGGCCATCCATGTTGTAGAAAGGTATAAGTCAATTTTCTGTCTGTCCAGGTAGCTGCTGGGGAAACTCATGAATTTAGAACTGAAGCATTTCCAGCCTGGCCTTAATGGACAAGAGAGAGAATAGATAGTCATGGTTTTTAAGACTGGCCCCTGCTAGTGTTTGGCATATACACCAGCCTGGCAGAAGGTGACTATCTGGCTCACCTTCCCGAACTAGCACCTGAAAGAGTCAATGTTGGAGAGTGAATCGTCAAATCAGACTTTTCCCACATGTAATAACAGACATCACGGATGTCACAGAACAATGTGCTACCTACTCGAACCAGGATTTGCCTTCATCCTTGGTCCTGAAAGAATAAATAAATAAATAAATAAATAAAGAGGCTCCCTATGACTAGAAAAGACACAATTGCTTTGAAAATTGGCTTTTCAGCAAGATCGTCCAAGAACATTCGTCTTAACACCATACTTTAAAAATAGAATTTACCCGGTACATGCTAAGGTTGAGAAAAGAAAAGCCAGACAACAAATCCTGGTTTTCCATCTGCTATCTTTGTCTATCAAATTCAGTATGTCTTGTGTATCGTGGACCTGTGTACTTCATGCAGGGAGAGTGGGGACGCTTTGGGTGTGCTTTTCCTAACGTGTTTAAAAATGTTTCAAACACTCTCCAGATTCTTGGAAATGATCTATGTGCTTGCCGGAGGCCGTATTGTGCATCTGTGCAATATTTTTAAATAACTCATTTCCTTCATTCCGTGTCACCTCTCTTTCATTTCCTGCCCGTTTTCTTCCTCAGACCATTAAAGATATTGCTTTTCTACCCTAAGTCCCCTGGGGAGATGGGGGCAGAGAGGGCTCTCAGAGACCCTTGGAGCCACTACCTTTGAGTCGCTGCACTCTGTTCTCCACAATGCTACGAATGACCTACATTGTGCAGATACACACCTGTCCTGCGAAGGGGATCCCTCCTTCCCTGGCAGCTCAGCTCAGGTAGTGCAGGGACTGCAGCGGAATGAGTGATGCGGAGGTGCATCAGGGCAGAGGGGGCAATGAGGAGACCTCTGCTCCTCTTGTGCTACGTGTTCAAACCTCCAAGACAGACACACAGGTGCCTGTGGATGGCGACTTGGTGAGAGGGTCATTGCCTGTGGATGGTGACTTGGTGACAGGGTCATTTCTACCTTGTCCTCAGCTTTCCCTCTACTTCACTTAACCCTCAGAAGACTACTCCGATATAATCACCAGAAAGATTCTAGCTTTGCTAATCAAAAACCACAAAACCAAAACAAGCAAACAAACAAACAAAACAACAGTCCTTGCGGCATTTATAAGTAAACAGACTTAGCTTGAGGTAATTTTGTTTAGAGTTAAATTGTACCGCTTCATGGCTCAAAATAAAGGGTTAAAGAATACAGAATTCTTAGTTAGCGTAGTCACTTGGACACCTTACTTGGGCCACATTAAGAAAAACGAGGGCAGAGAAGCTTGTCCGTATGTCTGGTGTATGGTTGTGTCTAAGGCGCTCTAAGTTCTGTGCAGGCTTTAATGGACACCAGGAAATCCGCATGTTCTAGTTTGCTTTCTGTTGCTGTGATAAACACCAGGACCAAAGGCAATTTGGAGAGGAAAGGGCTGTTTGTCTATCTGTTTGTTTTAGCATATAATTACAGCCCATTATTGAGAAACACCTGGGAATGTATTCAAGGTAGACTCCTGGAGGTAGGAGTTGCTGAAGAGACCACAGAGGGTACTCCTTGCTGGCTTGCTCACCTACCTTCCCCATCTATGCCCACCTACCCAGGGATGGCACCACTCACAGGGGGGTGAGACCTCCTACTTCAATTAAAACTAAAACAATGCCCACAGCCATGCCTACAGGCCAATCTCATTGAGGCAATTTCTCTCTGGAGACACCCCATCTGCCTTCTGTTAATGAGTGTCATGCATGCACATGAACACTTGTGGTGCCATTCAGTGTCCTATTTTCAAGAGTTTGGGGTTTATTTTTCTGTTTTTTGTATGTCTTACTTGTTTGTTTTGTTTTAAGACATCCATTTGTCTTTAAAGGTTTCTTATTGAAAACGTCTCCAACTACTGTCTTTTGTGCTAATTAGAAACCTGTTTTCTTTGTAGCACAGAGTAGAGTTTTGATGGCAGTTCAGGTTGTTTAATGAGCACAACAGTTAATTTATAGACTCCAGCTCCAGAAATCCACTTGGAGGCCAATTATCTGCATTGGCTGTCAAGAGCAATCATATTGCAAAGTTGATCCCAGCTCTCCACTCTGTGTGGAGACACCTACAGGATTTGTTTAACTGAGTGTTGAAAGAGCCTCGCAGGAGCATTTGCATCCATCACCCACAAGCAAAATTGTGCACCATCCCACTGCCATTAAATACCACATTGGCCATGTCCCCTCAAACTCATAGACATGATGGGAGCAGTGGGACAGCATGTATTTCACATGCTTAAGGCCTTGAGTAATTCTCAGAACCCTGTGAATAAACAGGTCTGACTAGGAATGCTTCCCCTTATCTGAATAGTTCAGTGGATAACAATCAAGCCTGATGACCTGAGTTCAATTCCTAGAAATCACCTGGTGCAAACAGAGAAACCATACATTGTTCTCTGACCTTCATATGGGTCCCATAGCATGTCCCATACATGTCACATACATATACCACTCACACATGCATGCACAGACATACACACATGGAGATAGCGATAGATTGATAATAAATCAGGCACGCACACATACATGCACAGACACTCACACACAGAGAGATAGAAATAGATCGATGAGAGATGGATGAAAGAGAGAGAAGAGAGAGAGAGAAAGAGAGAGAAAGATGTTTGGGTATTTGGTTTTTAGTTTTATGTTATTTTAGTTTTTTATTATTTTTCCTTTTCTTTTTTTTACAAAATCAATGTTGTCTGTCAATTCTTTTATGACAAGGTTCCACCTTGCTAGCTTGAACCACCCAACTAAAAATGAAAAAAGCAGGAGGAGAGTAAAATCTGCTTGTTGTACACAGCCTCACTGGGGGATGTTGTTAAGGGTAAAGGCCCAATTGTCTCATAGCCCTATCAGAACCAACTGCACTTCTTTTAACCCAGGGCTGTGGGAGATAATGAGAATGCCAGCTGTGGATTATGCAGTATGCCTTTCATAGGTTTTGAAAGAAGGTAATGTTCTGTGCTGTGGGATTCACTCCGTCAGGAGAGAAGAACATCTAAAGCTGTTTCAGGAGAGGATAAAAGGCCTACGAATCCTTTTCTTTCTTTCTTTTTCTGTCTCACCTTTTCTTCTTTCTGAGAGGTGACCAGCGGGGCCTGTGGTTCTGAAGAGCATCACCGACAAAGAGCTGGCTGGCAGGCAGCGTTGCGGCTTACCCTATTTAGCAGAGTCTCACTAACATAGTATAATGGACTAATGTGTTCTCCTTTGCAGCTGGATGAAGGCTGGCTGGAAGATGAAAGGAATGAATTCTTAGAGGAGTTAAACTCGGAGATACTGGAGGAGGAATGTACTGAAGGAGCACAGTGCACAGCCAATGAGCTGCAGCAGGTAGGGCCACCAGCCTGAGCTCTGGCGTTGCAAACGTTGCTTGTTTCCTTTCATGGGAAAGAAAGCACAACCAAAAGGTTTGATCAAACATCTCTAACCATAATCTTCTGGGGCAAAAGATCTTCTCAAATGAAGCCACTTGGAAAGCCTGAAGGGTATTAATACAACACAGTAGCCTTCAGATGTTGGAATGGGTAGTCTTCAATGTAATTTGCAAACACTTAAATGTGTAAATGTGTACGTTGCTTATGGATAGGCTAGCTAGGAACAACCAACTAGCATCCATGAGGTAACCACAAAACATTTGAGCTTTAAAATATAAATATTACTATTTGAATAGTTAAACTGTAAATAGAATGGTGACGTGGGGTAAGGTTTTGTGTACGTCATGGGTTAATCACACTTGTGTACTCCCGAACAACCATAAAAATGATCTTTAGTCGTGTGGTTACTATATTCATGTCCCCTGGCATAAATTGATGGGATTGACATCATGTTGTCTTTTTAAAAATTCTTCATTATTATTATTATTATTATTTAATCTTTTTTTTTTACAATCTAGACATCCCCCTCCTGGTCCGCCCTCTGATTGTTCCTTATCCCATTCCTCCTTCCCCCCCCAGCCCTGTCTCCACAAGGATGTCCTCACCCCCAACCCCACCCCACCAGGCCTCCCCACTTCCTGGCCCTCAAGTCTCTTGTGGGTTAGGTGCACCTTGTCTCACCTTGCCACACCAGGCAGTCCTCTGCTGTGTATGTGTTGGGGTGGGGGGGCTTCATATCAGCTAGTGTATGCTGCCTGGTTGGTGGCTCAGTGTCTGAGAGATCTCAGGGGTCCAGGTTAGTTGAGACTTCTGGTCTTCCTATGGGGTCACCCTCCTTCTCAGCTCCTTCCAGCCTTCCCCTAACTCAACCACAGGGGTCCCCAGCTTCTGTCCATTGGTTGGATGTAAATATCTACATCTGACTCGGCCGCTTGTTGGGCCTCTCAGAAGGCAGCCATGCTAGGCTCCTGTCTGTGATATCATGTTGTCTTAAGGTCACATATTCATTCAACAAAAATTTGAACTCTTAATATGTTTTAAGTTTCATACTTGATGGTGGGAATGTCTTAAAAACAGAGTTCCTGACCTTAAAGAGTTCATAATGGCAGGAGATCCCAGCCTGGGCTAAGGCAAAGTGAGTCTAATAGTCTCCTTATTTCTGTTATTTTCACAGCATGTAAAAACAAGGCTAGATGACCTAGATTTTTATGTCTAATTCATGTCCTTCATCTGTCTGACATAATCTCATTAACATTTCTCTGACAGTTTACTAATTCATTTAATTATCATCCCATTCTCAACTTTAATTGTTACCTTGTCATAAGGATGTCTGTTTTTTTTAAAAAAAAAAAAAAATCCTGATGGGTTTAACCACACGAAACATAGACATTCTATCACCTCTCCAAACTGAATAATGAAATATGTTTACCTCAAACAAAAATGCAGTAACTAAACCAACAGACTGCCAGCTATGCCATCAGCACAGCCAGGCACAGTGTGGATCGTGATTGTTGCTGGCCCCTCCACTAGTGGTAGTCTGTGTTCGGAAATGCTGCTGCTGCTGCTGGGTGGTGGTTCTTTTGTAGTATAGATAGGGTTGGAATTGTTATGTATGGCTTCAATACTGGCCACAAATAAAGATATCGTTTGTTGGCAGCCGCCTCTTACAAGCAAGAAAGTCCTTGCTCCGGGCTTTTTCTTTCTTAGATACAAAATGTGACCTGATACAGAATTGACAGGGGCTGCTGGAATAAAGAAGTAAGGCAGAGATGCTGTCTAGGTAAAGTGATACAGTGTCATATGCTGCCTACTCCTCAGATGTAATACAGATGCGAGGGCGTGTGAAGGAACACCTAATGTCCCCGAGGTCAGACTCTCATTGTGTGGACTGAAAACTGACAACAAGTACAGAAACCTTTAAAATGTCTTTTGCTCTTATAAACAATAACATTGTATTAGAAATGTCCTGTCAGGAATGGTGCCTGTCAGAGAGTCATAATCCCAGGGGGGCTAGGGAAAACAACATCAAGGTATTATGTTACTAGCAAGGCACTCTGGGATTGGAAAGGAGATTTTCATTTCCACAGTTTTTTGTTGACCAATGACAATGATTGCAAGGTCAACTTAGCAACTCAAATTTGTAGGCACATGAATGATGGCTTTATACCAAGGTTAACTTTCTACACTGTCTTGGGTTGGACAGCTGTTGTGGACTGAAAGAAAAACATTAGCCTTTCTGCATTGTTTGTTACATAGAAACTCAAACTGCCCAAAGTAGTGGGACCATCAAGAACATGGTGGGCAAGGCACACCAGGCAACCATCATTGAACCGAGCCAGGCATGGAGCTGTGAACAGCTTCCCTTTGCTAGTTACATACGATTTGATTTATCAGTGAGTCATCAGAAATTAATTATTGCATTCATAACAAGTAAGGGAATGTATTGTAGGGAGAGCTTGAGAATCCTAGAATTAAATGATACATGGCCACATTTTCTTTATTATTTATGTGACATTCCTTTTGGGGACCAAAACGGCGATTATGTAGAGAGAGCTTTTATTATTTTTATTGTTTTATATTTTATTTTTTATTTACTTTTATTTCTCCATCCAAAATTTCTTGCCCCCAGGTTTAACCATTTTTAATGATGCAGTAGGACTTGCTAGAGTAAGGAAATAGATCTAGTGGTGAGGAAATTAACATGTGGGGAAAACAAAGCAGAAAGTGCAATGTGGAACACAGTTGCTCTGTGATAAGCAAAGAAAGGAATTTTACCATGTTCATCTCATGCGGCTATTGTTCTATATGAAAGTAAGTAATGTATGCACATTCATACCATATGTGCTATTAGATATGTGCATGCATGTCAAAACATGGTTTTGATATTATGTCTGTGCCTGCCAATCAGCATTGCTCAAATTTTCCTGGGAGCTATCTTTGTGCCCATGTGCTGGGGGAAGGGATCAGTGTTCAATGAGTGCAGAAAACAATGCTATGGCTTCAGACTACTACAGAATAAAACAGCTGTATCGTATAGGCAACCAGAAAGGAGGCCAGGAGCTAAAGCAGAGCCTACACTTGCCTCTGTGATGGATTGACTCTCAGGGATTTCAGGAGCAGAGAAGGACCTGCACGACCATCCTAGTTAAGGTTACTATTGCTGTGCCGATACACCATGACTAAAACCACTTGCAGAGAAAAGGGTTGATTTGATTTACACTTCCACATCACTGTTCATCATCAAAGGAAGTCATGACAGGAACTCAAACATGGTAGGAACTTGGAGGCAGAAGATGAGGCAAAGGACATGGAAAGTTTACTGCTTACTGGCTTGCTTCTATGGCTTCCTCAGCCTGCTTTCTTATAAAACCCAGAACTACTGCCCTAGAGAATGCCATCACCCACAATAGACTGGGCCCTCCCACATCAATCACAATTAAGAAAATGTACTACAGCTAGATCTTATGGAGGCTTGTAAAAAGTTGTTAGTTCATTTACTCAAAGATAACTTCAGAACATTATTAAGAAAATTATACCCAGATGTATCAAGGTCAGGGTGATTTCAATCTTTTGTCTTCATTCGTTCTTCCATCTTGAAAGTTTGGTGATAACTACTATTGCTACTTCATGCTGAATTAGGGTGTCATTAGGTTTTAGATTTGGGGTTGAGGAGTTAGTCATGTGTGTTGGGGAAATAATCATAAATACAAGGTTACCATTGTGTCTAGGCAATCCAAACTAATTATGAACCTTAAGAGAAGTCAGGTGCTTGCTCCTAGAGATAGAATCGTCAGGAAGGAGCACAGAAAGGAACCTAGCAGAGTAAGACATAAAATCACAATAACTTGATGCTCCAAGCACACCTGGAACCTCAGCTCATGAGTCAGTGAGACATCCTGTCTCAACCTGATGCTCCAAGCATGCCTGGAACCTCAGCTCGTGGGTCAGTGAGACATCCTGTCTCAACCTGATGCTCCAAGCACACCCACCTGGAACCTCAGCTCATGGGTCAGTGAGACATCCTGTCTCAACCTGATGCTCCAAGCATGCCTGGAACCTCAGCTCGTGGGTCAGTGAGACATCCTGTCTCAACCTGATGCTCCAAGCACTCCTGGAACCTCAGCTCGTGGGTCAGTGAGACATCCTGTCTCCAAGAATAAGGAAGAGGATGATAAATCAGGACATCCCCACAGTCTTGCTCCTCTGGTCTCCCTTCTTCCCAGTGTACCCTCCCCCAAATCCAAAGAGGAAGATTGGTGCTTGGGGCATGGCACAAGAGGACCAGAAGCTAGAAACCAACCCTGCTCAAGGAAGAGTCATGTTTTATGGCTACACTAGCTTTCAAAGTTTGGCTCTTCTAATTCCATTTGTTGAGATCCGCTAATATCCATGTAAAGGTTAACATTCACTATATCATAGACTAAAGGCTAATTGTGAAGCCAGTGAAAAGTCTAGCACAGTGACTATCTGTGGACAACCTTCATTGGGCTTTTCGTCAGTGAGAGTCAAGACGTAGATGCAGAAGTTCTTATTTTTCCTGAGAAGCAATTTATCACAGTGACTCATTCACACTAGTATTTCGAATGGCAGGCTCCTTTACAGTTTCTCAAACCATGTGGTGTTTGATGATGATGGCTAGTAGAGGTTTTCTCGTTTTGTTTTTTTGTTTTCCCTGAGGTGTTACTAGAAGAGCAGAGTGGTGTGTGTGAACAGGTACAAGCTCCTCTTTGCTCTCACATAGTCAAGTGTAAACAGCTTATCAAGAACTAGGAGGGCAAGGAGAAGATTGCAGACAACCTGAGGTGGATTATAGCGGGTATTCTGAAAGACGAGCCTCACCATACCATGTGACTAAAACAAAACTAGCAGCAGTCTGAGGTGAAAAATGCAGAGCTAAGAGAAATGACTTCGTACACAGGCTGTGGTGGCTGCTGCACACGGCAGCCTCCTGTGGTAGTTCTTAGAGAAGAACTTCTTCCCAGCATACTGGCTTCATTCCTTCTTCAGTAAGCTTAACACAAGTGACTCTTTCACGATTATAACAACTGTCTTAGTTCTTCTATGTGTCCCCGTTTCTGCAGCATCACTGACTGACCAGCCTACTGTCCCCGTTTCTGCAGCATCACTGACTGACTATCCTATAGCTAGGTTGATTTTCTCCTAGTTGCCAGCCTGACTCACCCACACTGGAAGGGAAGTGAGTGATGGTGGAGTTACCGCCATAATCATTTTTGTCATATTTGGGCAACAAAGGGGTTTAGGAGAAACGCTCTCAAGCCAAGGATAGCTGGTGTTCCTTGCTAAGTCCATTTGCTCTTCTGTTCTGTTGATAACAGGCATTATGCCAAGGCACTGAGTGAGCCTCACTGTGGAGTGAGTCAAAGTCCTATGGAGGCGTGATATGCACAGCTATAACGTTTTAAAAGGAAAATATTGAAATAAATAAGCAAAACACTCCATGTTATAGTCTAGCTTTAAGCAAAGAAATAAAATTTTCTGTAGCCATGCCAATTTTTATCAAAGAAAAAACTTTCTAAGGAACATAGTTGTTCCTAAAAATTGTATTTAAAAGGAGTCCTACACCTAAGGCTTAGAGAGCCTTGTGGAAATAGGGAGCACAAAGAGTGTAAGATAGCATCTTCTATATATGACAAGGAAGCTGTATGCAGGAAAGTGCAATCATACAGCCATCTAAATAAGACTTGCATAATGACAATGTGACCTAATATTCCAGTGCAGATTGGGGACACCCACAGGCCTTCCCCTTAGATGAAGAGCCACAGGCAATCAATCAAAGGGTGCTGAGAGAGGAAGAATCACACTTTCCAGTGCTAAGTCTCCTGATAGGTTATCCAATCTTAAGTAGTCAACTCTATACACAAGCACACATGAGCAAAACAGATGGAGTCAGCCAGTTATATATACACATACACTCACTCACACTCAAACATATACTCACACTTATACACTCACACACACACACATAAACACACATGTTCACCCACTCACACACTCAAACATATACTTACACACACTCAAATACCTACTTATACACTCACACATACTTGCACACTCACACAATGCACACGTATACACACATGTACTTCTAACAATAAAAATGAAGAAGTCATGAAAGCTGAGATGGAGTGGGGGCCCAGGAGGAGTTGGATGGGGAAGAAGCATGAAAATGATGTAAACACAGTACTCATTTTATATTAAATTCTAAAAAAATTCTAACTTAAATTAACAACAAGAAGAACACTTTAGACTCTTTTCCGTGTACTTTGTTCAACCACTTTGGTGAAGAAGCAAAAGTATAGATAACTAAAGACAATAGTAACCATAGAAACTGGCAGGGATTTGGCAAAAATTAGCAGTTGACCAAAAAAATAGTTACTCTTGCTGCATTTAGCATTTTAAAGTAATAGTCCTGATTGGTAGCATAATATTAGGACTGCCTAACTTACAAATTTAACTAAGAATAAATACATAATTTAAGAATATATTGTTCCTTTAGACATAGAGAATTGAGATTCTGGTTTGAAATCAGTGTGTTAATGCTTGAGTTTGGACAAATATAAACCATCTCTTTCTAATTATAGCTCACCGGCAACACATGATAGTTTTTTGTTTACTTGTTTCTGTGTAAGAAATGCCCTCTACAGACTCTCTGTGACTGCTCAGACCCTCTCTAACTTGTTTAGCTCTCCTTCCTTCCTTCCTTCCTCCCTCCCTTCCTTCCTTCCTTCCTCCTTTCCTCCCTCCCTTCCTCCCTTCCTTCCTTCTTCCTTTCCTTCCTTCCTTCCTTCTTCCCTTCCTTCCTTCTTCTCTTCCTTCTCTTCCTCCCTTCCTTCCTCCCTTCCTTCCTTTCTCCCTCCTTCTCTCCCTCCTTCTTTTCCTTCCCTTCTTTCTTCCTTTCCATCCTGGGTTACTTTAGTCATAGGACAAAAAATTACTTCTTATCCATAAACATCGTCTTCTTTTTTTTTTTGTCAAAAGACATCTTAACTTTTTGTGTTCTTTGTATATAGAATTGTACATGTCAATTATACTTTTGAATCTTAATAACCATAGCAAACGCCAGGGATAAATCAAGTTTTAAATGCCATATACCAAAAGATGGAAGAAAATGCATTTATAACCCTACAGAATAATCCTTTATTTTTATAAAATTTAAGAAACTTAAGTATATTAACTAATAGTTAAGGGTATTCTAAATGTTTATATTTATTAAGATACAACTCTCACATTTTGTATCTAGTAATAATAAATATAGCTTTACCTGGCCAGCATACCTAAGCACACTGCATATTAATGATTTGACAAACAGGCACTTTTTAAATGTGATAGTTTTAATTTCTGAGTTGGCTCATGTAACTGTGAGACAGTTTGAAGACAGTTTCTTCATCCTGTCATATAAACACATTCAACATCATATATATACAACAGAATGTACAGAAACACATACACAAAGGTTGACTTTCTTTCAGCTAGTCAGGAGACTTTAATACAAGTTGCCAGGCTATAAAAGAGAAAGTTAAACCCAACTCATATTGGTGAGCAAATAGAAAGGTCAAGGTCATCTAATCTTAAGGCTTGTATTTTCAAGTCTTCTACAGTCTTCAGATGGTCTTTCAAATGAAGCCACATCCACAGCACCTGGTAGAGAGTTTTGTTGTTGGTGGTGGTGGTGGTGGTGGTGGTGATGGTGGTGGTGGTGGTGGTGGTGGAGGTGGAGGTGGAGGTGGAGGTGGTGGTGGTGGTTTTGCTTGGTTGGTTTTGGCTTTGTTATTGTTGTTTCTTGTTTGTTTGTTTGCTTGCTTGCTTGCTTGTTTTTCCTAGTTTCCAAAGAGTCTATGGACTCACTCTGAGCTAGTTCCTGTTAGCTAGACCTGGCTGAAATAGCAATCTTGCACATAACTTGGAATAACCAACAGATTTAAAATTAGCAGAGCAAGAATTTAAAGAGCTAAAGATCTTTACGCACCAGCTCACTGCCTGCTATTTAGAAACTGTCTGAAAGAGGGCCACAAGAAAATTTTAAAGGAGCCACATCAGTCATAGAAACTCGAAGGGCTCACAGAGCCAAAGTGAATTCACCAGAGAAAGGCCAATCAGGCACTGGATAAGCTTAGTTATAGAAAAAGATACAGGAAAGTCTCCTGGTACCAAGGAGAGATAGAAGCGCTCACTTCTGCCATCATCAATCTGAGGTAATCTAGGGGCAGTTCGCCTTGATGGGACTGAACTCCTGCTCAACGTGTCTCTGGGACCCCTTTAGTGAGAGGCTTATCAGGTGGCTGAAGGACAAGTCACTGCTCAGGAAATGTTTCAAGCCAGATGTGCTGCTTAAGGGACATTATCTCCCAGAATCACCAATCTGCCAGACATCCCTACTAGTGTCTCAGAATGCCCTGAACTCCCAAGAAGTATGGGTAGCTCAGGGTGAGAGCTGACCACTCTCAGCGGCCCCTTCCAAATGAGCCGAGCTCCTTCTAAACCAGGAGTGGGGCATGTTCTCCTGAGGCTTTCTCATGTGTTACTGTAGTAAGTTGTCCTAGCACCCCCTCGGGGGCCTTGTCATCCAGGGTATCCAGAGTATGCTGGAGGGGAATGTTTACTTCTTCAGAACCAGAGTCCCTTGTATATAGAAAGTTTTCAGAAGAATCTTGCTATAGCTACAAAATCCCTTCGCCTCCACCAAACCAATTGTCACCAACATGGATTCACAAAATGCAGAAGAAGGAATTTAGTGGGTAGGGGGAAGCATAAAGCAATTAAGTGAGAATACACATCAAGATTAGGTCAAGCCAAACAGCTACTCAGTGTCCCTCCAGTGGAACCTTATGATTATGCTACTACACCCAGACTTCAAAGGCAGGAAGAGCCCAGGACTCCTGAAGGGATTGCTGCATGCCCAAAGTCTGTCCTGTAAACAAAGACATAGCTTATACCCCTAAACCAGGAAGAAAGGCCAAGGTGGTAGCTTGTCAAAGGCCTACCCATACAGAGATACCCTGTGTCTACACATGCAGAGAAGTTTCCTCTTGCAAAAATGAAATGGACATGGAGGGTAGGCAGCCCTACTGTGGAGATGCAGGTTTAGGCATCTCAGCATTGCAGACTGGCATCAGTTCATTTGGCCAGCCAGCTGGAGCTGCACCCTCCCGAGGGGTTACAGAGCCTGCTTCTGCACAAGTCACAAGTTTCCTTTTGGGGAGGAGGGTCATATTCTTCACAGGAGCTTGAGTTTATGGTGTCATGCACAAGTCAACCTGACTACTGCTCATGTCTGTTTTTAAGCTGGCTCCACACCACAGGGATGATTGCTGAAGAATGTTATTATTTAATCATCATATGCCCAGGTGTATACCAACTTCTGTATTAGTTAGGATTCTCTAGAGTCACAGAACTTATGGGTAGTCTCTATATAGTAAGGGAATTTGTTGATGGCTTACAGTCTGTAGTCCAACTCCCAACAATGGTCAGCAGCAGCTGTGAATGGAAGTCCAAGGATCTAGCATTTGCTCAGTCCCACAAGGCAAGCAGGCGAAGAGAGAGAGTAAATCTTCCTTCTTCCAATGTCCTTATGTAAGTCTCCAGCAGAAGGTGTGGCCCAGATTAAACATATGCCCTTAACCAATTCCACTTGCCCCCCAACTAAATCTCACCTTTGCAGGGAATTAGTGGCTAAGAGTACTTTGTACATGATTGGGCTCTGGGACATTGTACTTACTTCTGAGACGCATGATACAGAGATGCATTGTGGCCATGTATCCAGGAACATGACATGCTGACCATAACTATTGTGGACCGTAGGAGGAGAGCTGTGCCTTCCAGTCTACTCTGCATTCACAGCCTAGATCTGTGTGGCATGGAGCATCCTCCTCTAGAGAGAGATGAAGGTTTGCAGTTCCAGCACAGCCTCTTAAGATGGACCTACTGTTTTGTGATATCAGCCTTACTATATTCTGCACATTCCTGGCAATAAATCCTCCCTCCCCCGAATTTATGTTGTGGGAATCCTTCTGAAATAAGCACTCTGCCACCAATGCTTGGAGTAACAAAAGGAGATGTCACTGATGGGCCAAAGCCAGGACAGCTCCTCAAAGGCTTCAAGCCAGGTCTAGTTAGTATTTTCATTTTATACCCTAAAACCACACTGTGGGGTGGGGCAACCAAACAAGATTTTACAGAAGCATACAGAAGACTATAGGTTCTTAGTGGCAATAGCCCTTTGTTTTCAGCTGCTTTTCCAGGTCATTCTGTTTCAGGCAACAAGTAGAGTTGTGGCTGGCAAACAGAGAGTACAAGCAGTGCCTTTGGCAGGTCACTAAATAGATCACTAATACATCAGTACTTATATAGGCAGTCATTTCTGCCTTATTCTACTTCATTTAAAGGGAGCTAAGAGGCAGCAATAGTTACTTAGGCATTAGACCTCCACATTGCTGAAGAAGATGTAGATGCTTTGTCCTCTCTACTCTTCTGAGTGTTTTTACCTAAGAAGTTGTCACTTTGTATATACCTTCTCTTTGGTTTCCCAGAGAGAAAAGCTGTATGCAATGGCCCTTCATTTCCAGGTTCTCCGTCTCATTTCCAGGTTCTCCGTCTCATTATACCCAGCAAGTGTTACAGCTATCATGAAACTTATCTCCTCTCTTACACTACACACAAGGCTGTCGTGAATTAATTGTCTCTTATTTTTAAAATTCGAATGCAAACTACAGCTAAAGCTGGTTCTAGGAACCGCACCCTAGCCAGGAAACATTGTTTTTTAAGCAAGTTTACAACATTCAGTGCTTTTTTCAAAATATCTTGTGTTCTGTTTTCTCAGCCAAAGAAGCAGGAGGAAGAAGAAGGCACAACAGACACGGCCACCTCCTCTTCCAACAACCAGGAGAAGGACAGTGGTGTGGGGCGCACAGACGAGAGCTTGCGAAATGATGAGAGTTCAGAACAGGAGAATGCAGGGGAGGAGCCCCACAGCACACCACTGAAGAGCAAGAGAGAGCTGGGGCAGAGCCAAGACACCCTGGGGAGCATTGAGCTTCAGTGCAATGAGAGCTGTGCCGGGGGTGAGTGCTTAGACTGTGCCAGCAACCAGGAGGTGTGTGAAGGATTCCAGCAGCTGTTGGAGCTTAAGATTCGAAACCACGGAGATTATGACCTGTACTACTCAAGCAGCAAGATCGAATGCAATCGAGGGGAACAGGAAGGGGTGGAGCACGAGCTGCAGCTGCTTAATGAGGAGCTAAGAAACATTGAGCTAGAGTGCCAGAATATCATGCAAGCTCACAGGCTCCAGAAAGTGACGGACCAATACGGAGACATCTGGGCATTGCATGACGGGGGATTCCGAAATTACAACACCAGCCTGGATGTGCAAAGGGGGAAACTGGATGACATCTTAGAACATCCAGAAAAGTCAGACAAGGACAGCTCCAGTGCGTACAATACCGCTGAGAGCTGCAGAAGCACACCGCTGACTGTAGACAGGTCCCCGGACAGTTCCCTTCCGAGAATGATCAACCTCACCAATAAGAAAAATCTGAGGAGCATAATGACAGCCCAGCAGTCCCCTTCCAGACAGAGCACCAGGGAATACACATCTACCAAAGTCAAGACCACCGATGAAGGTTGCAACGTGGAAAGCTTGGAGAAGAGTCAAGAAAACAGCCAGCTTCCGGATCAGGAGCACACAGTCAGTGAGCACACTCCATACCTCTCTCCTTACCACAGCTCCTCCTACAGATACGCCAACATTCCGGCGCACGCCCGGCATTATCAAAGCTACATGCAGTTAATTCAACAGAAATCTGCCGTGGAGTATGCCCAGAGTCAGCTCAGCTTGGTGAGTATGTGCAAAGAATCACCAAGGGGCTCAGAGCCCAAGATGGAATGGAAGGTAAAAATTAGGAGTGATGGGACCCGGTACATAACCAAGAGGCCAGTGCGAGACCGACTTCTGAAGGAACGTGCCTTAAAGATCAAGGAGGAGCGGAGTGGCATGACCACAGATGACGACACGATGAGTGAGATGAAAATGGGGCGCTACTGGAGCAAGGAGGAGAGAAAGCAACACTTGGTCCGGGCCAAGGAGCAAAGGCGGCGCCGAGAGTTCATGATGCGCAGTCGGCTGGAGAGTCTCAAGGAGAGCCCGCAGAGCAGCGGCGAAGGCAAGAAGGAACTGAGCATCATCGAACTGAGCCACAAAAAGATGATGAAGAAAAGAAACAAGAAAATTTTGGATAACTGGATGACAATCCAAGAACTGATGACCCATGGGGCCAAATCCCCAGATGGCACTAGGGTCCACAATGCCTTTCTGTCAGTGACCACCGTATGACCGGACACACAGAGACTACTGGCTTAGAGAGCACGCTACCAATTTCGGTAGAGTATCATTGCCTCGTTCAATGTGGCATTTTTATATATATTTTGTGACTTTACAGTTTAAATTTTTTGTAAGCAAAAATACCTGGTACTTTTTAATTTGTTTTTCATATGCTGGTACCTTCTTTGGCTAATATCTTTCCTTAACTTGTGATATATTCATAGCACACATTTATAGAAAAAAATAAAACAATGAAAAAAACAAAAGGAAAGAAAAAAACGAACAAAAATACTAAGGACGTAATTAATTTCCTATTTTAATGTATCTATTGTAAGTTTAAAAAAAATCTGGATTTATTTCTCTAATTTTCTTATTTCCTATTTTAATAATTCAGTGCCAAAACTCGGCTATGCTTACCTCCTGGCATAGTGTATGCGAAATCAAATCTGCTACTAAACTACATGCCGCATCTTGTCTCATACATGAAGTAGCACCCCCTTGACATTCTCCTGTACATTAAACACATAAGTGGCAACTGTCTTTGTCTCAGTAAAGTGTGGGTGGACAATCTTCCCGTGATATGTAGTGACACTGTCATGTAGCTAGATAATTGTGGTAATTTGTGACAAATAAAAATATAAATAAATTATTGATTATCCTTATGAAAAGTTAACCGAGGACTATTATTTTCTTTGCCCACTGTGGTTAACCTGTTTGGTTGTACGTGTACTATTAGAAGGCTCTTAATTGTGAATTTTAAATTGTGCAGTTTTTCTATCACCTTTTTTTCCCCCAATAAAGTTGTTTTGAAACACTACTTCTAGGTTGTTGTGTCACATATTCCGAATCACATATTCTTACTGGGAACAAATTAGATAATAAACGCAGTATTTCAATGATGCTAAATTACCTGTCATGGGTCTCTAGCCTGCCTTTCACAGGTGAGACTCAGGAAGAATGGAGAAGGAATCTTAGTGAAGGGTCTCCTCTTGACACATCAGCTTAACCTCTACAACTCACATGCTCTAAGAGGCCTCGGCAATGAGAAGTTATCACTCACAGCTTCGGAGACTGCTAAATCATTCGATTTTGGTAGGACACAATCCAGTCTACAACACAGCAGGTTTATTTGACTGATCATCTAAAAGTTGGGAAGCCATGCATCTTTGCAGTAATTTTCAGCATATTCAATTGAATGCCTTATACGTCTTTATTAAAGGGTATATTGTTAACTGGCTAGGCAGATTTTTATTAATCTAGCTTTTTGTTGCTTAAACATTTAACCATCTCATGTGTCAACCCTAATGCCTACAGATTAGAAGACATTGTTAACTATGTATGTAAAATTTCATTTAACCCAGCATATTGTCATAATGAGGACATGCACCTAACTATGTTGAAGCTCGTGTCCTTCAGTAGCTATGTACAGAGCCTATTAGCTCTCCTGTCTGTCTCAGGCCCCAGCCCTATATTCAAGTCTCCCTGTAGCTTGCCCAGGTCACCTAGCCTGCCAGTCCTCACTGAAGTTAGTACCTGTTACTTTTCTGAGATTTTTGAAACAAATTTTATACCTTATTAGAATGAAACAACAGAGTTGTTTTTTTGGGGGGGTGAGGGGAAACTGTTGACAAAAACACATTTTCTTAGCTCTTTACCATGCACTTGGTATACACATTGTTTTTTCTTGGCAATTTATTCATAATTAAATCATAGGCATTATCTTCCTACATAGAGTTTAGGTTCATGAAGGGACAGTCTTGAATCCCCCACTTTGTAATTCCCTGGTTCAGTTCCCTTTGAATAATAATAATAATGAGTACTATTTACCCTAAATTACTTTATGAATTTGCATTTTCCTCTTAGATTGCGTTGCTTTCATTCCATTCAGTGATTAAGCACTCTAACCAAGAGAAGCTTGGGAGATGCGAGGGTTTATTTCATCTTTCACTTCCAAGTCCCACCCCATCAGTGAAGGATGTCCACGCAGCAGCTTCTTTGCTACCTTGCTCTCTGGCTTACTCACTTGTTCAGCTAGCTTCCTTACACTTGGCCCTCCTACATGAATTATCATTATCAGTCAAGACAATCTGTCAAAGGCTATGCCCACAGACCAACCAGATAAAAAGAATTACTCGTTTGAGATTGTGTCAAGTTGGCAAGTGATGCTAACTAGGACAACCCTATATATTGGTCCTTTTGCTACAGTCCTCCTCCTCCTCCTCCTCCTTCTCCTCCTCCTTCCATGATCCCATCTTTTTTTAAGGACTATTACATATAGGAAAATAAACTCATTGTACTTGCCTAGAGTAAAAAGCTGGATGCAAATTTTGAAATAGTGATAATAGTATCAAAGTATTGAAGATTTTCATGGTTCTTAGTTTTAGCCATTGTAAATGGACTTCCTAAACTACTCTGTGTGTACTCTTCCTTCCTCTCCTTCTTTCTTTCTTTCTTTCTTTCTTCCTTCCTTCCTTCTTTCCTTCCTTCCTTCCTTTCTGTCTTTTGTAGTGCTGAGAGCTTGTGCATGATAGGTAAGCAGCCTACCAAGCCAGTGCCCAGTTCTAGAGTTCAGTTTTGTCTTAAGGTTTCCTATGTAAACACTTGACTATCCTGAGTTCAATTCTTTCCAATTCAGACCTATGACTGATCCTTCTCCTCTCCTGTATGCATGAACCAACATGTCCGTTTTCCAGAAGAAACACCTTCAAATTTCTAAGAATTTAATATTTTGCAAATGACCCATTTCATTTTCCTCTTATTAAAGTCAAGTATGCTTATCAGATTTCTAAAACTGATACATTTTCACATCTGTGTTTATATACTTTTATGAGTTGACATACTTCCCCCCAAATTTGGTGAAAATCTGAAAAGAGTCCTGCTCTATGTGTATGATCAAGCTTTGTGATAAGCTTGTTTTTAGTGTATAAATAATAAATTTGTTGTCCACTAAATGTGTTCTTGATAACATGTGGGATATTTTATTTCAGTTCAAAAGAAATGCCTAGCTATAAAGGCAGAAATTTCTTACTTCAGCTTATCTTGAAATTGTTTTTGTTCTTGTCTTTCATTTGTTTGTTTGTTTGTTTGTGTTAATGTGACAGGATCAGTATTAGTATCCTTACAACAGAGACCTAAGGGTGTAAAACATAGTTTAGGCACAAAGGATATTTCTTCATCATGTTCCGGGAAGAAGGCTAAACTGTTGCTCTATTGGTTTTCCACGCTGTCCTTTTATGAACACCTGCTTTGCATTCAACATTAACTTTCGGTAGGTAGCTACATCTTGACTTGATCCATGTACTGCTGTTTTATTTTGTTTTGTTTTGTTTTACCTTTTGTGAGCACTGGCTCTCTGCCTCATATTCTTTGTTAAGGCAATGCCATTTACTTGTTCTCTTGCTGGCTTACCTGCTCATTTATAAAGCACTGTCATTTCTTTTTCAAAATGCATAGATTGCTTCCAGTGGTCTTAAGACTTCCAGAGACTAGAATGTCATTGTCCCCTGACTGGTTACTCAGGCCTGAGCTAGGGCTCCAGATGCCTCCTCTCTATCCTATCCTGCCTGTGGCAGCAAGCTCTGCTCTCCTAAGCACCTCAGTGTACTTGGATATGTTTAAAACCTGAGTTCTTGAGACTCGTATTTAAGGAAGTCTGTATCGTTCCACCTGCTCTCCCACTACTCTCTATGAAGTTTCCAAGTCAAGCTTTGAGAAGCCTAGGCCTTTGGTAAATGTTTTTTTTGATGGTCTCTTAAACTAACAGTCTTCAAATTTTAATGAATATGTAATGAAATGTTTGCTCTATTGTTTTCTAGTAATGAATCCATACATTACTTCTGTGAATGATTATCAATGCAATTAACTACATATATGATAATTACTGAACAGCTATTATTTCTCAATAAAGTCAAACATTACATCAGACTTGTTGACTAATTTACTTCTTCCAAGAAAAAAAAAGTAAATTGTCTAGAAATTTTTGACCTTGCCACTTACAGATCTGTAGCAGTGCCCAGAGCTTACCAAGCAAAGCACCAGCTACACAGCTACATTTAATGGGAATGACTGTAGGAGAACACCGCAGGTATGCAGAAGAGAAACTGGAATATGATAAAATATGAGATAGGAGACAGCCATGTACAAGGAGAAAGTGAAATACCCTGTCCCTTGCCACCCAGCTCTACAAACTGAGAGAGGGTGTCTCTCCTCTGCAGGGGTAAGAGTTGAATGGGGCAGATTGATAAAATGCCATCAATGTAGATGTGAATTATCCTAGCTACCGAGAAGTTACACAATTCTCTGGCATCTGCATCTTGGTATTACAAATAAGCTGGGATTTTCCATAAGTGTCCTAGCATGCCAAAGCTAGGAACTATCCCTAAGACAGGACAACTTGTCTCAAGTCATTCTTCTCTGGGGAAGGGAAACCTGCATAATCCCATCCTGCGGACCCAAAAAAACATTCCAATGTACCAGTAACATTGGTGGTGCCATACACACCAAGCTTGGCATTGAAGCTCGACTCTGAATCAAATCTACAGGATGCCTTGTGCTACAGAGAATAGCATCATAGTGGGAAGTGGAAAGGAGTTGCTGTCATCAAGACACAGGATATGGAGATCATCTACTGGCTGGCAACCGAAATTGCCAAGATGCTCCATTTCATTGTTGCTATACACAAGTGCATCCTGGGATAGCTTTGTGCAACACAGGAACTCCAACTTTTACCATCTTGCAGGCACAGATCCTAAGACAGTCTGATGAGAAACTTTGCTACTGCCAACACTGTCTCATGACATTCTCACGCTTATTGACACTAAGCCTAAAAGAATAAGACAAAGAAAAACCTAACCATCATCTTACCCAGCTCATGGAGGCTCAAGAGGAATCTTATTCATCTCTCACCAGCACCTTTCCATTTACTGGTAAGAAGACACAGTGTTTCGGCCTCACAGAATTAGTGCTGTTTGCAAAGCCAGAGAGGCCAATGAGTAAAATAGTCAACCCTGCCTAAGATATCCCTACCATCTGACTAGAAATTGTACCACTGTTGTAGGTATAGATAGGTATAGACATGCAGTGTGGATTGAACTTACAAGCCTATCCACATCATCCCTGACTGAACTACTACCACATTCCCAGTCTTGAATGGCCTGCAGAAAGAGGCAGAGAATAGGCATCCATAGGCAAAGAACACCAGGAGACTATACTTTAAGCCCAACCGAAATAATGCCCACAATGCCTAATGTACCCATGCCAACAGAAACATGAAGAAACCCACTTACTCAGAAGACCATAAAATGGTAGTGATATAGCTCATCCACTTCATGTACAAATTTGAACATAGGAACACAGAAAATATATTTTAATTGGGTTATATATGATATCATCAAAAGATCAAAACTTTCTGGTAACAGCAAAGAAGTTTAGATGAATGAGAGGCCTGATAGAGAATTCAAAGAATTTTCTTTAAAGCCATTGAATAAGATCTAAGTGACTAAAGATAAACCATTCCCTGAAATTGAGAATAAAAATGCAGGAAATAAATGTGAAATTCAACAGAAAAAAGAATGCATGTTTTGGGACAGACCCATAGAGAAATTCTAAGTTCAATAAATCAAATGAAAAACTCACTTGAGAGCCTGAGGATGTATTAGATCAAACGGAATACAGAATTCTGAGAGTAAAGATGGGTCTTTTAAAATTTCTTATTCATGGATGGGGAAAAATACAGGAAAAGAAAGAAAAGATAGAGAAAGCTTTCAGTAACTTTGTGACACTGCCATTCAGTGATCAAACACCAGAAGCATCCAAAGGCTGAGAAATAAAGGTTAGAACATAAGAGAAGAAGAAGAAAAAAAACTAGTTTGTAGAAGTAACAGTGGAGGGGTCCTGTCATCCTGGGGACTACCCAGACAGCAGCAAGCTGGGGCTCATTGAACCCCAAATATATGCAACCAGAAAAGAATTTTATCACGGCATATAAAATCAAAGCACAGGACAAAGACACCTTTGTGAAATCTGAGAGGGTGGTCTTAAGACATATTGAAGGATAATTCCATCAAGAAATGATTCCACTACAGACTCTCTCCAGGTCAGAGGACATAAAATGATGTATTCTAACCCCAGAAGGAAAATAGATGCCAAGTAAGACTCCTATATCCAGAATTGAAAGAGGAGTAAAGACCAGAGATTGGTAAAACTAGAACTGGTTTATGACATCAGAGTAGCCCTGCCACATACCCTGATGGGAACCTACACACAGCAGAAAATGAATGAAAACTATCTTATAACAATATGTGTCACTGCCGCTCCCAGATGACATAGGAGATCAAATAGCATTTCAAAATGTAGGTTGTCTCCCCACAAGCTGTTCATCAGGGCTCTCCACAGGCCCATAGAACAACACAGGCTGCACTATTGTTCTTGGTCAGCCAGAACTAGATGGTGCAATGTCCATTCCTTGTGCTCCATTGTCATATGCAGTTTGAGTTCCCTGAGAAGGTAGCCTTAGAAGCAAGGTCTCCCCACCACTGCAGACCCAACCATGTTTGTCTCAACATGTCCTCAAAGCTCCTTGTCTGGAGATCACCCCTTCCCCAGTAACAGAGAACAGCAAAACAGCCGAAAGTAAAAAACAATCACGCCCTTAAAAACAGCCGGACGGTAGCTCATTTCCAACAGATTCTATTACTGTTTATCCAATGGTATAAAAGTTTCTATAGCAGGAAAGAAAAGGAGAAGCTCATCCGTGGGGAGAATGCTCAATCTAGAATTGCAGCCGACTGCCTCAACTTCCCCAGTTGGTTTCTGATGGATGTTTATAAGTTCCTGATTTGATGGTATCAACTCTCTACTGTTGTGTGTGTGTGTGTGTGTGTGTAATTTCTAGCTGACTGCTTTAGTGGGGTTTCCCCACTTGATTTCTGTTGTTACGTTTTGAGTAGCTGATTTAATGTTGTTTTACTATCTATCTGTTGCTTCTGTCTCTCTTCCAGTTGCTATTTTTTCTATTACTTTTGCTTGCTTTGTGTTTAATAAACAAACCTATTTAAAACTGAAAGCCCGGCTACCATAGACCATTCTCTGGGCTGTACAAAACAGATGGTGACACCTTGTTGCTAAAGACACCACAGACTTTGGTGCGGAACATAGAGAAGTAGACTTTGAACCATATGAACTATTATAATGCCCTGCGGGCAGAATACACCTAGTGGTACAATTGCAGCATGACTATCAAGACAATAACCTACAACATTCTGGTTGGTTTTGAGGCCTTTTACACAGGAAGGAACTCATGGCTGGTCGTATAGACCTGTCAAAACCTCGTGGATAAGGTGATCACAAGCCCTAAGAGGCAACCTACTATTGCATTTTGCTAACTGGGAATATTGTCCAACTGTCCTCTCAACACTTGTGTTTATCACTATAGATTGATAGGCTCCCAGCCTCCATCAAGAGAAATTTCTTCCTATAGTGGCTGGTAGTCGATAAAGACATTCATAACTGGTCCAAATATTGATAATATACAGATATTGAATGTTTGGCTCTAAGTGGAACATCTATAGCACTCCTTCCAAGGCTGAAAGAACATTATAGAAGAGGGGTTAGAGGGAATGGAAGAGCCATCGGAGGGTAACAGGTGTTAAGAAATTTATTGAGAATGATGGGGGGAAGATAAAATTTAAATAAATAATTATGGATGAAGGAATAGAAACAACATATATTTCCAATGAGAAGAATCAAAAGCAGTATTCATTGGAACTGCATACTTATTACTTCCTACATCAGATAATAAAAAGATTTAAAGGATCTGGGGGTATCTTAGTGATAGCGTGTTGCCTAGCATGTACAATCCTGGTAACATATGCAGTCTCCTCACCTCCATCTCCTCCCTCAAATAATCTGATAATATACCTCAAGGTCTATAATTGTAAGAAGAAACCAAACTCCCAAATAGTATAAAGAACAAAATAATAAACATCAGAACAAAAACAAATACATAATAAAACTATATAAAGCAAGTTTATTCCTCTTTTGCTAGACTAGCCAATAAAAAAGGAGAGGGGGGCTCAGTTAAAATCTGAGATAGATACAGAGGCATTATAATTAATGCTACAGAGACACTAAAGATCATTAGGAACTCCTCTGAACAACTGTTGGAACACATAAAAAATAGACAAATTTCTTAATACATGGTGTACCATAACTGATTCAAGATATATTAAGCATAAATAGACCAGTAACAAAAAAAAAAAAAAGATCAACTCTTTAAGAAAAAAAAAATCTTTCCCCAATAAAAATACCATGATCAAATTGTTTTATTGATGAGTTTTATCAAACTTTCAATGCACTAATGGCACTGCTTCTCAAACTGTTCCACAGAAGTTAAAGGATGATAATTCTCTAGAACTCATTCCATGAGACCATTACTCTATTACCAGAGTGTACACTATTACTTAATTATCAGACAAGCATGCACACACACACATACACATTTTAAAGAAATGAAAGCATAAATCAATATCCCTTTCTTAGTTTCTTTTTATTACTGAGAAGATATTATAATCAAAGGAAAGCATTTAATTGGGAGCTGATCATTCCACCAGGTAGTAGAACTCAAGACCACTATGTTAGGCAGCATAGCAGCATGCATGCAGGTATGGCACTAAGGCAATAGCTAAGAGGTATATCTGAGCTACTTGCAGAGGACAGAGAAAGAGAACTATCTAGGGTAGGATGGGCTTTTGAAACTTCAAAGCCTGCCCTCAGTGACATACCTCTATTAACAAGGCCATACCTCCCAATCATTCCCCCAAAATTCTACCAACTGGGGACAAAGAAATCAAACATATGGACCTATAGAGTGATTCTCATTCAAACCACCACATTCTACTTCATGGACCCTATACTCTCATGCCCATATCATAATGTAAAAATGTATATAGTCTAACTTTAAAAGCTCCCTGTAGTCTGTCACAGTCTTATCATTGTTCTGAAGTCCAATTCTCTTCTGAGACTCAAAGTAGTATCTTAATGTAATAGCCCCCTATAAAATAAAAAAGAAAATTACATGATTTCTTTACACAACTGCCCAGAATACACATTACCATTCCAAAAGGGAAGAAAGGAGGCATAATGAAAGAATACTGTAGTAAAGCAAGACAGGGATCCAACATAGAAACTCCAAATCCTGTAGCTCCATGTCCAATGTGAAAGGGCTTAGAAATGTACATTTCCTATTTCTATTTGTCCTGTTTGCCTTTTTCACTGTAGATCTGTATAAAAAGGATCACTAATAGCCAAGTGACAGGATCAATACTAGGCTGTTTTGAAATCTCCTCTGTCAATGAAATCAATCCAAAACTCTTCAATTTACCCTCAGGAAGATTTTTAAGACAATGACTAAAACCAGCCACATTCTGGTCACAAAATATCACAATAATATTCTCTAACCTGACTGATAATATTGTTCACCTCTGAAACATCCTGAGCTGGACCTCTATAGTTGCTCTCAGCACTACTATCTTCCAAAAATTTAATGGGATGACCCATTAATCCAGCCCCACTTACAGTATGCAACCACTTTTATACTCCAAAATCCCCAAGTTTCTCACATTTTTCCAACAAACATTATGGCTAGGCCTGTCACAGCAGTACCCCACTCCTGGTAGCAACTTCTGGCTAAATTACTTTTCTATTGCTTTGACAAGGCACGTACGTGGTCAAAGCAACTTCAAAAAGAAGCAAAACTAAAGGTCAATATCCCTAATGAATGCAAGTACAAAAATTCTCACAAAATAGTATCTGTTATAGTTACTTTTCTATGGATGTGTTAAGACACCATAACTAAGGCATTTTATAGAAGAAGGAGCTTATTTGGGGGTTATGGTTTCAAGAGTTAGAGTCCATGACCATCATGGTTGAGGACCAAAGCCACAGACAGGGAGGAATGGTGCTGGAGGAGTCATTTAGAGCTCAGATCTTGAGACACAACCAAAAGGCAAAGATAGCTACTTGGAACAGTATGGGCTTTTGAAATCAAAAGTCTTTCCCCAGTTACATACCTATTCCAATGAGGCTACACTTTCTATTCCTTCTCAAATAGCTCCACCAATTAGGGACCAATCATTCCAAAGTATGAGCCTATTGGCACCATTCTCACTCATAGCACCATGTTATACTAGCAGACCAAATTCAGCAGCACTTCAGAGTTCATATACCTTGATCGAGTTGGTTTTATATTGCAGAGATGCAAGAATGAACAAACATCTACAAATTAGCACACATCACATAAACAGGATGAAGGATAACAATCATCATTCAAAAGCAATAGAAAAAGAATTTGATAAAACCCCACACCCATTAATGACAAAAGGCCTGAAGAAATTAGGTATACTAGACTCATATGTCAACAGTACTTACCAGAGCTTGAAATTCCAAAATGGTTCTTTCCAGGAGGTCTTGGGGTCTGGTATGGGTGTTTTAGAGACTTTGTAGAGCCGCACAATGGCTTGTGACCTTTTCAATGGAGGAGAGGTTCTGGATGATCTGAATGATGTGGAAAACAAGTAAATTTGGTTTGTAAATCTCTAAAGTAATCATGTTAGAGGGCCAAGCCGACAACAGGTCTGATTGTATCACTTGAAGGAAAGTAGGGCAAGATTGCATCCGTTAGTTCTTAGAGGAAAAATTTAACATAGTGAGCTGCTGCATCTAGAGAGGTTGACGAAGGCTTAAAACCCGAGCAGGAGTTCCAGAAAAACATAAATGATGAATGATACAAGTGAAAAGATCTCATCCTGTCTCTGTGCAGGCAGTTATTCCCGTTAATAGTGTGTTTTTTTCTCTGCATGGAATTATCTGGGAGTAAGGGTAAGGATCCTTCACTTAGCCCACAGAACTTTCAACAGACAAAGATGTGGCCAAATGAAAGTTAAGGACTACAGAGCTGTCCTGGAACCTCTCAGATACAGACACTCAAACTTGGGCTTAGCCCCTTTTGAGACTGAGCCACTTAGAAAGAGCAATGCTGCCTTCTAGGTGCAATGTAGAATGCTTCTGTGGTGGCAGCATCGGAGGAGGATGAAGCTCACAGCAAATGTCTATGAGTTAGAAGGTTGGCTTCAGTAGTGTCACTCACCCATGACATTGTGTCCAACTTTGATGAAAGAGCAGATATGCTGTGAGATCATTTTGTGCTATATTGGACCTTCCTGATGTCTGTCTGTCTGTCTGTCTGTCTGTTTTTAGTATCTGTCTTCTACTATCAATCTGTGCTTGCCAAGAGCAGATAATGCTGGGTCTTTAGAAATTCTACTCACCCTATGCATAGAGTTTATTATCTATTGTTAACTCTCAGATGTCTCACAGATTTTTAAAACATCTAGAAAGACAGTAAAAATACGAGAGAGGAAAGCTAACCCAGTGTGCTAAGAAACCAGTCCCTTTCAGATATTCCATTGTGGTAGGGTCAGTGAGTACAGTATTGGTGTCTATTTGTGTCAAGTCAACTCATTCAGGCTTCATTTTGAACAGAACACTGATCAGAAAATCAATAGGGATTGAAATGTACAAAGAAACAAACAGCACAAAACCGTCAGGAAGAGAAAATATGTTTGAGATCCTGAAACATTCACTGTGTTGAATGCTTTCCATGGATCATTAATAATCAGGTGAATGAAAAGCAAATGAAAAGAAACCTTTCTAAGGCTGAGTATATAGACTATGCAGAAGGAGTGAGAAGAAAAGGGATGTGGGTTCCCAGCAGCTCTGCAAGCCTCTCTGCAAGGCCTCCGGCCTTGAAGCCTTCAACCACAGCTTACCTAATCCACAAGTTCCTGGTAGGTCTCCGATTTCCAACCATCCCAAACTCTGTTTTCTCATCCACAAAATGGAGATATTTGAATCAACAACCTTCAAAGCCCATTTGATGTCTAATATTCTAGCAATTTGCCAGAAGTGAGTCTTTTCTTCTGGTGTGGCCATATATACTTTGTTATAGGGCAAGCAAGGACATTTCAAAGCGCAACCCTCGGCAATGTCTGGCAAAGGATGTTGTAAGCAAATTGGTAATATTTAGGCAGTAAGACACATGAGTATTTAAACTACAAATACTCTCATATAACCGCAAGTCAGGTTGTATAGCTCTTGTGTTTATGGAAAGTACCAATTCTCAGCTTCGTGAGCTTTACTGTTAGCATAGCTGACCAGCCTTTTGGCTTACCATTCTGTCTCATTCCTCTGCCCCGTGGCATCAAGTCTCTACAGGATTAGGCGCACCTTCTCCTACTGAGTCCAGACAAGGCAGTCCTCTTCTACATATGTGTGGGGGGCGCGCATTGGCAGGCCACGGACCAGCTCTTTGGTTGGTGGCTTAATCTCTCGGAGCTCCCAGGAGTCCTGGTTAGTTGATACTGTTGGTCTTCCTATGGGGTTGCCACCCCCTTCGGCTCCTTCAATCCTTCACCCAACTCTTCCATAGGGGTCCCTGACCTCAGTCCAATGGTTGGCTGTTGTCTGCATCTGTCTCATCAGCTGCTGGTAGAGCCTCTCAGAGGACAGCCATGCTAGGCTCCTATCTACAAGCACAGCATGGAATCAGGAATAGCGTCAGGGTCTGGTGCCCACCTGTGGGACGGATCCCAGGTTGGGCCTGGTCACTGGGTGGCCCTTCCTTTAATCTTTGCTCCATTTTTGTCCCTGTATTTCTTTTAGTCAGGGACAATTCTGAGTCAAAAAGTTTCCATTCCACTGTTGTTGGACATCTAAGTTGGTTTCATGAATTTGCTATTAAGCACCATGCTGTAATAAACACCAATATCTTGTGATACATTTACTTGAAGGCCTTTGGGTAAATACTTAGGAATGCTACCACTGGGTCACATGGCAGATCTATTTTCAATATTTTAAGGAATATCCATAATGATTTCCATCATGGCTAGACTAGTTCCCACGCGTCACCCACCTCCCAGTGTATAAGGCTTCTTAAAATGTATGTTTTGCCCATATTCTCACCAAAATTTCCTACTGTTTCTTAATGAATATAATGTGGGCTGGGGAGAGAAGGAATCTTAATGTAGTTACAATTTTCCTTCTCTGATGACCAATGAAGCTGCCTATTTTTCTACATGTTTAATGGCCATTTATAATCCGTTTTTAACTACTGCTTTGTTTGGTTTTTGTTTTTTGTTTTGTTTTTGTTTTTGTTTTTATTGCATCATTTGTTGAAGAGAGTGTCATGTCTCCAATTATAATTTTGAATCGTTTGAGGAAACTTAACGTGGCTAGGGTTGTATGGGATGTATGGCTTCCAGTCCACTGATCTACATGGCTATTTCTATGTAGGTATCTTTGTTGCTTTGGCTCTGCATTATAATTTAAGATCAGGTATGGTAATACCTCTAGCTTTGTTCTTTTTATTCAGGAATGTTAGAGCCATGTAGGTCTTTTGTAGTCCTTATATGAATTTTAAGATTTTCTTTTCTTTCTTTCTTTCTTCCTTTTGTTGAGTAGAATAACATTGGAATTATAATATAAAGGTTACACTAATTCATAGATTTGGTCTTTTTGTCATGCCCAAAAATTCTCAAATGCTTTGTTTGTATCTTTTTGCTAATGTATCTTTGTAATCTGGATGTTCCAGTTGTTCTAACTTGTCGTTAAGCCCCAGTGGTTGGCTCCTTTCTCCCTTTCATCTGTTTCATGATGAGGCTTCCTCATAGTGTTCCATTTGCATGAATTTCTTATTTTCCATCTTTGTTACTTTTCTTTTTCCTCTGATGATTTAGTTTTGAGACAGGGTCTTGTTATGCATCTCTGGATAGCCTATAATTTGCTGTGTAGCTCAATCTGGCCTTGAACTCACAGAGATGTATCTGCCTCTGCCACCCATTACTGGGTTTAAAGGGTGTACCACTACTGGCCCACCCAACACTGTGACCCTGTGTGGATAGTATTCCAACCATCCATTCCGCATTCACATCCTGCATTGGCTTCCTTATTTCATTCAGATATTTATTTGTGTTCTCTTGAAAATCACTCAGGAGATTTTTTTTTCCTCTGTGACTTCTTTGAATACAATATTTTTTTAATTGTTTCTCTGAGATTTTAGATAACTCACACTCACTGGAAGTCATTACTGCAGGATGCATAATTTTAGGAGAAACTTTATTGCCTTGATTTTTTTTTAATATGGACCTTGTACTTCTGGGGCGTATCTGCTGGGCAGGATGAGTAATTTAGGAGAAGCCTTGATTTATTTATTTTTTTATTATGGACCTTGTAATTCTGGGGCGTATCTGCGGGCTGGTTCAGTGTGGTTGTTTGTTTTGCTTTCCCATCAGCCTTCTTCTTTCAATGGAAGTGTTTGTAATGATCAAGAAGGGCTAGTCTGCAGCACAGTCTATGTGTCATTTGACTGCTAAGCCCTGCTCTAGGTACATGCTCAGTCTCCTGCGTGCCTCTAAAAGCAGAACCCAGTGTGTAAAAACCACTACTACTGAAGGGTAGGTTGGCCAGGAACACACAGTATTCATCAAATAGCAGGCACCGTTAAAAGTTCCAACCATTTTAAGAAGCAGAAGCACACTGAGGCTAGTACCATGTATAGTGAGATGCCAACAACTGTGACATGAGTCGTTAGGATTAAAGATAGGAGGAAAACGGAGAGTGTATAGAAAGATGCCAACAACTGTGACATGAGTCGTTAGGATTAAAGATAGGGAGGAAAAAACTACTGCATAGTTCTGAGCTCCCCCGAGCAAAACTAGACAAGGGAATGGTAGAAATACGGGTAGCTACATAATACAAATTTGGGTAAAAAGTAGGACAAGATCAAGAGAAGTAATGAAATGCAGTAAGTTAACCCCCAAAATTTCCACCTCCCAAGAGGCTGAAACCCAGAGAACCCCACAAAGCAGGCAAGCCTATGTTCTTCAGGTCGGCATATAAAAAGGAAAATGAGAAAGGAAAGACTATTGAAAAGAAGAGGAAAGGAGGGCCGAAGGACAGAACAGCTCAGAGCTGGCCTGTTAAGCTGACAGAGACCATTAAGCAGAAGGTTAAATGTTTAAGTGGAGGATTCTGGAGGGCGGGGGCAGTGTGTGCACTCAGTCTAACCTGCTGCTGGCCTCTGTCTCAGTCTTCTAGGAGTGCCTTTCTAGGCTCCCAGATAGATGCTCACTACACCCTTGGGCAGTTAGTTGCAAGGTTGAGTAACAGATAATGGGGATTTCTTTGCAAACTGGGTCCTAGATGCTGGCCACACCTCTGGATGGCCCTTTCAAAAGTCTACTTGAAAATGCTGGTCCCACTCCCAGGGAATGTCCTTCCTGGAGTCAAGTACAGCACTTGAAAGGGGATCTGTGTTCCCTTAAAGACTATCTCTGACAATCTGTTGCTGACTAGATTTCTATCCTGCTGTGGAGTGAGGAGTTCTAGCACAAAACTTTTTTCCCACAGTCAGGGTGACAGGTGCTTAAAACAGCTAATCACAAATCACTCACAGTCAAGAGCAAAGAGAAATGAAAGCATGCCGAATGCTTAGCTAGTTTGTCCTATTCCTGTACAGTCTAGGGCCTCAGAACTGGAAATAGTGCTAATACATTCAGGCTGTGCCTTCTCAAATGAAGACAATCAAGACAATCCCCTACAGATGCGTTCACAGGCCAACTCAATGGAGCCAGTCTCTCATTGAAATCCATTCCCCAGATCAAGCTGACAATTCTCGCTGCTGCTCCAGTGGAGTGCTAAGCAGAAACGGTTTTTCTGCCATCTCCCCTCCTTGTAGGGCATGTGTGACTGTACTACCATGCCGCAGACCGGGTTCGTTGCGGGGACCCCAATTTCCATAGGATGAGAATTCTGGTCAGGTGGGCAATTAAGTTGGTGGATGACAAACAGACTCGAGACACAAGGGTGTGTTGAATCTGAATGTATTTGTATAAGGTGAAATTCAGGCTTAAAATACCATACAGCAAGCAGGGCAGATGACAGAAGTCATGTAGGCAGGTGGGGGTTACAGCAAGGGACTCAAGACTGAGGTCACATAGGCAAATGACCTCGGACACCAAGGTCAGTAGAGTCTGGGACCCAGGTGTGAAGCAGGAGGAAGAGGAGTGGAGCCCTCCCTGTTGAGGCATTATGCTAATTCTATGGTTCTGCTGGAGGCAAGCAGTGGGGAGTTCCGACCTGACCTAACACTTCTAGCTAATGTCCTTGAGTGAAGCCCTTCATTACTCTCTAGTATGTAAAACATTTCTAACTATTATGAACTGTCTATTGCCCTAAGGAATGTGCTTGCTAGCTGTGGCAAGGCAGATTCTTTGAGAGAAATTCCAAGCTATGGACAGCTTGGTGTTAAACTAGGATAGGTTGGTAACACTGTGTTGGCCAAGAAACAATACCCAATCTTAGCCATTTACGAATTATTTCTTGGGGTACCTTTATGCCTAATTATGAGAGCATGTTGACGATTGTAAAGACTGATCTGGAACACTTCTGAGTTAGGAGATACCAGCGACTGTCTGAATTTCCAGGAGGCACAGAACTCTTTTTGGGTCCTTATTGCCTCTTATCCTTAATCAGGATTTTATCCCCGATATTTTGGATGTGACTGGAGTACACGAGTGTGCGTGGCACTACCAGACATGCATAATAACTGGAAAGGCTGAATGAGCTCAAATCCTGGGGATTGAGAATTGCAGGGATGGAGCCATGCCCTACCTGCCTCTAGACCTGCTCTGGAACATGTAACCATAGGTCACTCCACTGATGACTGTGGGTAGTCAGTCACTTAGCATAATACCTAGAGTTCTTCCCATGCTAATGAGATACCTACATAGCCTTCAACCTTCAACCAAGGAGCTTCCTTCCTGAGCATTCCCTCTGACAAGAGGTATATAATCCCTCCCGAATAAAGTGTATGCCTTCACATCCACCATCAAATAAACCAGTATGAACAAGCAAGGATCTTGTAAGAGAGATGCTTCATCAAGGATCGCCACAGAGAAGGTCTTCCACTAAAGAGCCAAGCCTAAGACTCCTGAGGAAAGCATTGGGTCCTCCATCCCCTCAGGTATTTAGCACTCACTCCCAATCAGACTGGATTCTGCTCCTCTCAGCCTGGAAGGCAGACACCCCAGGGGACACCCTCCACACTCTGCCTCCACCCCTACCCCTGTCCCCCTGTCTGTGGACTCCCCATTTTGAACATTGCCCTGCCTCCTCTCAGTGACCTGCCTGTGACAGCAGAAAGACAGGAAAGAGCACCTCCCTCTGCCTCTGTCACATGCAACATTCATCTTCCATGATCCGTCTGTCTTCTTTTTTCTCTTTAAGATGTTTGCTGCCGGACTAAAGTGTAGTTTTCTGAACCTCTTCGCTTTAAGCATAGCTCTATTCTCTCTCACCGAGACTGGAGCTAGCCATACACTGACAACCCCCACCCCTACCCCCACTCCACCCCCCCACACCGCCCCTTGCCGGGAGACAGAATCTAGATTCTTCTTTTTCTGTTTTTCAAAGTGCCCCATTTCATCTTTTTATTAGACTAGAGACTTACCTGTCACCCATAGCTGCTGAAACTGTTCTCCAGATTCCCCAGTTGCTTCCCTGGGGATATAGCAGACTGTGTGCGTGTGCATCATCTGCCATCTTTGATCTTTCTTGACAGTGTCTTTTCAACAGTCACATACTTGACAGCATAGGGAAATATTCAATCCTATGGGGAAAAACATTTCAAATATAGAGGTCTCGCTATCTCTCACCATTTCCCCAGATCTAGTGACTATTTAGGAAATCCATTTCCACATCAAGGAAATCCGATACTGAGGCAGCAATTTTCCAATGAATTGACTCTTGAACATGAACATTCTAGAACTAATTTTTTCAATGATCTGATGGGTGAAAACTCCACGGAGACACTTATTCCCAACTCTTTTCTACGAAAAATGTTCTCCCTGTTTCCTAAGAAAATAATCTGCTTCTTGAACGCATTGCCAGAGTTTATGTATGGAGTTTCTTTCCTATAAGGTTTCAAAGTCCTAGTATGTATATACTTGCCATTGAAGATATATTTCAAGAAGTAGATGATCAAATATAGGTTGATATTGGGATATTTTAGTTGTGTAGCTATGGACCATATTCATAGAAAAAATAATATCGTTCTTTATGTAATTAGTATGTGTGTGTGAAACATTGAGTTGACAGATGCATGCAACAGCATGATATGGAAAGATAGAAGAGTCATCAAAACACTAGACCCACATTTCCATTATTTCCATGAACTGGACAAATGACCTCCTCCTTAAAAGTCAGGAAGAGAAAATGCACAAGTACTTCCTAGCGCTTAAGGAATCTGAGAGCCATGAAGCACTTGACTATGCTCAAGTATCAGCAACTAATCTCTCTCTGATTTGTGAAATTCTTATCTTAAGAAGTTGTCTCTTCTGGGTGACCTGTTCCAAGCCATGGTGTGATGGCTGGCAATGACCAAAAAACCTCAGGTTCAGCTCTGTGGCTTCCCAGCATGAGCTTGATGCAAACAGTTGCTAATCTTTAATTTAGTGGGACTCCTGCTGTGGGAAACCACGTGCGTTCTCAAATACCCTGCTTTAATTCTTGACGGTGTCCCACTGCGTGAAAAGAGGAGTCCCATTCATCCTCCTCATAAATGAGGACCTTACACAGGGAACTCAATCCTCATGCTAGAAGGCAAGAGTTGGCATCATATCTGTAAGCCCTGAGCCTCCTTTGGCAGGAAGCACAGGAAAAGATTAAAAAGCGGGAAGTTGCCCAGCAACAAGACCATGAAACTCACTAAGGATCAAAACATCCTCTCTTGGCACCCACAGGCTTTTTTCTTATTTTCTGAGATTATTTAACCCTACCACCACTCTCAAGTGTGCATGAATATTTTGTGGCTTTGAAATCACCATCCTAACATTGCATAGATGCTATGCACTGGGTAAGAAGTGTATAAATATTCATATCAGTCAGGATGCTGTCACACCTGAGATGGGGTGGGCTCTCCCAAATTAAAATATAAAGAGATAGGATGCCGCCTCCCTGCACCCTGCTTTGTTGTTGGCTTCATGCAGAAATCAATGCTTGGGATAAAGAAGTGAACCCTGAAATTCATATGAGGTTCAGGTGTAAAAAATTAAAACTAAAGACCAGTTCAACCCTGACAGTTTAATTTACTTCTCTTAAGATCCTTAATACCAAACTTATCAGCTCTCTGTTAAGCATTAACTTGTTAAATGAGTCTTAATTATACATAAGCAGATGGAGATTTGAATTAAAATTACCTTACACTCGAGTGGCTTTAGTTCATTATAACATATCTTCCTCTTAATCATTTAGGCAGGCTCGTCATCTTTCATATAGAAAGTTATTAAAGTATTCCAATTTCCATATTTCTTCAGATACATCCACTATTAAATGGCAAGCAATGCACATTAGTAAGTGACTTATGCCATTGGAGAGCTGGTGAATTATTCATGCCAGGAACAATTTTTGTACTTTTCCGTCATCTGTAGCATATTCTTTTAAATACTTTATATTTACTTGGTCCACAGACCCTCACCTTATTTGATTTTAAGTACCAATTTTAATTCGGTTTCTCTCCTAAAAGGTTGGGAACAGAACTTTACCAGAGGTCCTCAGTGCTTCAGCTCATGAGCATCCAAAGAGCCAGCATTTCAGAGAAATAAAAGCTGAGCGCCTCCCCAAAATCACCTCCCCAAAGGGCTCTGAGACAGAGTGGAAAGTGTTAATAAAAACACATGGCACTTAACACCAGCTATGATATCCCCAAATACAGTAGCAAGTTTATCTTGGCAACCAACATTCCTTAGCCAAACAGATGAACTCAAGACTAGCTCCTGTCCACAGTCATTAAAGACTGTCCTAACAGTTAGACCTGCATGCTGTCACACCAACAATTAACTCCAGCATCTAACAGGTTAACGTGGCCACATTGTGGCATTTTAGTATTTCTGAAAGTAAGAAATTTACAGTTATTCTCATGGGAGTGCCCATGAGAAAACTCCAAAGCCCTACGCTGCCACCCCTTCATTTAGAAGCTGTACCCCCTTTGGCTGTTATTTCACCCAAGTAGTCAATCAGTATCCAATAATGTTCTGGTCCACAGGCGTCACTGGATTTACAGGCAGCAATGACAGTGGCAGCCGAATCAAACTAGACAGCTGACAAGACAGGAAGGTCCTACGTCTGGCCTGAGTCATCAGGATGCGAGTTCAGTTGGTCTTGTCAAGCACTGGCATCTTTTATTTATAAAACACCAATGAGTATCGTCCTTTATGTTTGACAAATCTCAATATTCAGTATGACTCTTTCTGCACTTCTTAGCCTGGGTGAGTGACGACCCGTGATTACTCCCAGACAAAAGCACCTTTTGAAAAGTAGGGAGAGCTGCTGCGCATGCATTCCATCGCAGAGGGATTGGGGATCAGGATCCCAAGAATACCTCAGCAGCGAAGAGTGGCAATTCTGAGAGGATCCTTCTCTTAAGGAAATGACACTCTTCTACAACTAGCAAGCAAGATGTGGCTAATTTTAATCACAGGTCATTAGCAGTGCAGCATCGCAAGCTAGCTAATTTGTATTTCCATAAAAATACATAGCTAAATGCATAAATACATAGCTAAAAGAGAAATAACATTCAGACCTTGGAAATAAATGGTAATATAAAATGGAAACATTGATACCATTGTCCTTTTTTTTGGACAGAGAACTGTTATCTAGCAATGTGTGTGTGTATGTGTGTATGTGTATTTGTATGTGTATGTGTTTGTAAGTGTGTGTTTGTATGTGTGTGTGTTTGTATGTGTATGTGTTTGTATGTGTGTGTGTGTTTGTATGTGTGTGTGTTTGTATGTGTGTGTGTTTGTATATGTGTGTATGTGTGTGTGTATGGGTGTGTGTTTGCTTATAACATAGGAAGGAAGAGTTATTTTCCTTTTACAATGGTATATTCTATCACTGTCCTACACTATTAAATTACTAGTGAAATAAATACATAAATATAGTGTACTCTCAAGAGCAGTTTAAATTTTAAATAATCCTGGAAGCCTTGGGGAACCACCTGGACATCATGCTGGAAGGCTGCTAGCTTTTCAGCGTGGTCACTTTTCCAGTACTCAGTGTTTGGGCAAACCTCTAGCCAGCTCATGCTCTTGATTCCAACTAATTAAGTTTTCTGCTTGCTGTCATTGAGAGCTTCAGTCAGGTGTAATTAAAACTGAGCCAATGACAGCCATGGCATTTGTCAGAATCATCCAGTGGTTCAAATACCAGTTCTGACAGAAATGTCAAACTGATAGCAGTCCCATCTTCCCGGTGTGTGCAAGGGGAAAACACAGAGCACTTTTATTATAAATGCTTGGCTGATAACCTTTCTGAATCCCACAACACCAAATGCCTCACACAAAATTTTATTATCCTGGAGAAATAAGTCAGCTCGGAGCTGTTCCCGTGCCTTGTGCTAAAGCTCAACCTAACTCAGTAGTCTTCACCTCTACTTGGTCTTTCGGGTCATTTTGAAGTAAATAGAAAAAAAAAAAAAAGTCATATGGAATGGGATATTCTCATTAAAAAGACACATCTAAGGATTTTTTTTCATAGTTAGAAGTGTTTCCAATCAAATTTCCAGATTCATTGTTAGATTTATGCTTATGTTTTAGCAACAAGAGATAGTTGTTAAAAATTACTAGTAAAGGTCCACCCAGGAAAAGAGCAAGAGCTACAGATCCCCAGGAAAGCCCAAGTTCTGAACATCTCCCACTAGAGCTGTAACATGGGATCCCACAGCGCCTGGCAAGCTAAATATCACTGGGTCTCTGATGAGCTAAAGTGTGAAGGAATGAATGCTGCCTATGTCCAAGAATATGCCCAACCCACCATATGAAAGCTGTCATGAAGTGTTAGGGTGAGAGGATGGCTTCTTATTTATTCTAGAAAAAAATGATCAAGGGGTAAAAAAACTATTTGTTCCTTTTCTCTTCCTATCTGCATACATAGTTGAAATTCAATAAATATAAAGTGCTTTCATCAGTCTATGGCATAGAGAAAAACTAATATGTCCAGAAGCCAACAAAGCAGCTATGAAGTAAACAATCAGGTTCAAAAACCCTCGAGTAGTTGAATCATGAAGATATGACAGTCTGCCCAGAAAGTATCAGGACCCCACATCTCTATCCACTTCAATGCATGGTTTCTAATTATACCTTGAAAGAAAGGGCTGTGTTCTGTGAAGACTTTGAAATGCTTACCTCTGCACGTTGATGTAAAACGAGCTTCCGAGAAGTAGGGAAGAGAGTACATAATGCTTCAGCAACACAGAGTCATGATCCAGAGAAATCAAATCGATAGCTTCTTGGATAGTGAAAAAGAGAAAGGAGGAGGGAAAACAAGTGTTTTAGAATACGGCCCAGTATAAGCCTTTAGTGAGGAGAAGAGAAACTCCTAGTTCATCCAGGAATAGAGATGGGATGCCTGAAGCTCTCTATGAAAGATGCAAACAGAAAATATAGATAGAGTGCGCGTACCCGTTCCAAGAGGCGGGGCTTGCTGCCCGCAGAGGACTGCGTGGCTTCTCAGGGCGAGGGTTCAAGTCATTTTAGGAGTTGGGTATTTCTATGCCTTAAATTACTCAGTAAGCCTGGCACTGAGCAAGATCTGCCAAAGAGCAGCCTGGCACACAGGAAGCATAGCCGAGGGGTCCCATCCAGCGATGCTTAAAAGAGAGGAGAGCCCTTGGAAGATGAATGTGAGAGAGAGATTTCTACCAAGCAGATCAGGTCTAGAGAGGAGAAATTGGCGACAGCAGGATCTCTTCAAATGTTGAGTCCAGCGCATAGGCAGGGCTTGGCGAAGGACAGGTTAAATTAATATTTAGGTTTTGCTCTCAAATGTTTAATTAGTGAATTGAGTCAATTTGCGATTATTTCAGAACATCTTAGCCTTTCATTCAGTAGCTCGACAACCAGAATTGTGCATTTGGGTGTCTCAAAATACTTTTCAAGAAAGCCTACATCTTTATGGTATTGTGTCATTTATTTATTAAGGTGACTGTTGTTTTGGTTGGTTTCTGTTTTGTTTGTTTTAGGGGAAGGAACAGGGCATTGTTTGGTTTGGTTTTGATCAGGTTATTACAACAAGACTTCCATTCCTTTCAGAAATTCATTTGTGGGCACTAACTAAGGTAACAAAACCAAACCAGAGCCTACACAGTTGGGCTCCCAGAAAAACCTTAAGTGGGTTACCTCACCAAAGAGGGGTCTTACTTAAGAAAAGCCTTAGGTAGGTTACCTCACCAAAGAGGGGTCTTATTTAAGTGTTACCTGAATATGTTTGACAACGGACCATTGTTTGCATGAGGCATGCGAAAGTTTCGTGTATGTTCATTGAAAAATTCTGTCCTGTGTTGGCTCAACCTATAGGTGCCTTGGAGGATGCTCGCAGAGCTTCAGCCTCACCCCTCAAAGGAGCCCTATCAACAAAGCACACACACACAAGTTTAATAGAGTAGTGAATGGGAGAACCTTAAATCTAAAGGGTTTAAAGAGTTTTGGAGGATATCTAGGATGATTATATCCCATCTCGCCTACTGATCAATATTTGAGTTGTTTCTTGGTTTAAGAAGGATACTGTTATGAACATGCTTACACATAAAGATACACATACCTGTTAGAAGAAAATCGCTACATCATAGAGTTCTACTTTAGTCGAGTGTACCAAGTATTTTTGGTACTTTTATACTCCCATGATCTGTGATAAATGTTTCATTATTCTGTCCCTACCAACATCTTGGGTACATTGCACATCCTAAAGCAGATGTAATTCATCTACTGCACAACTGGTTCATTTAAAGCCTATAATTCAGTGGCCTACATCATAAATGATGGGTTTTCAGTTATCTCAGTCAAGGGTGTTTTCATCAGGACCATTCCAGTTTTTCCAGGTCCTCCCAGTTCTAGGCAGCAGCCCATGTACTTTCTGGATCTGCATGTTCTATATATTTCAAGTAAGAGGGACCATATGCTTTGTGGTCTTTGGGGTCCGTTTCTTTCACTGAGGAGGAATTCATTCCAGATTCATCCAGTGTAGCCTATCTCCACCACTCGTAGTCAGACAGTAGATGGTTATATATGGTTATTCATCTGTTGTTCATCGGATGGGCATTGGAGTGGAGTCCAGGTTGTGGCTACTATGAACAGCACTATTATGGGGAACTGTGGTGAAGTTATGTTTCCTTCCCTTAAGTATATAGACAGGAATAGGTTAGATTTAAGTATATAGACAGGAATAGGTTAGATGGTCATGAAACTCCCGTCCTTTAAGGGGTGACTGCTCTTTACTCCTAAAGTAGCCTTGTCATTTTAAATCCCCGCTAGCAGAGTAGAAGATTGCAACTCCTCCACATTTAGTTTTCACTCTGCTCTTTGTTACTAGGGGGGCATACCTGGCTGTGTGACTTGCAAAATAATTTTTCATACCTGTCACAGCAGTTTTTGGCTATGTTATTGGGTTCTAATATTTACCACCCTTCCATCCCTTATTATACCCTAATTCCTTCCAAACCCCCAACACTTAGTAGAAGAGAAAGAAGGTTTAAAGGAAAAGGGATTGTAGACCTCTTAAGACTACTTCCTGATGCCAGGCAGTGTTGGCGCACGCCTTTTAATCCCAGCACGTGGGAGGCAGAGGCAGGCAGATTTCTGAGTTTGAGGCCAGCCTGGTCTACAGAGTGAGTTTCAGGACAGCCAGAGCTACACAGAGAAACAAAAGACTGCTTCCTGGTGATTAGGGGCATTAGGTTCCTCAGTGCAAATCCAATCTTCATTGTCAAGACATCCCCAACCAGCAATCTAGCAAAAGCAAAAGAAGCAGATTCAGCAATAGAAACGAGCAGCCACAGGGGAGCAGTAGCCACCATGGACCCACTTAAGGCTCCTGTATTTATATCCTCTCAAGAGTACCCAGAATTCCAAATGTAAGCCATCTGCAGCCAGCCAAAATCACGCCACTCCTAGAGCACTAGACAGTCATAGTGGTTGTGGACAGTCTGAACCAGCCCCATATCCCACACCTCGGATTAAAACAAAAAAACAGTCACACAACATAACTGGTTTTTTTTTTTTAAAAGAAACCAAAATTCTCATGACACACTTCCCATTCCTTTTGATTTTTGAAGGTAACTCTGACACAAACAAGAATTTAAGTTTTAATTATGCTTAATTTTTCTTCCTGTTCTTAGTTGTGACTTTCAAATCATACCTAATAAACCATTTGTGAACATTTATTTTCTTTTCCTCTAAGTTTAATTCTTTGAAATGTTTGAAACTTGCTTCATGATCAAGCCTGTGGTCTACTCTGGAGATGTTCCTCTGTGCATCTGAAGGAAACGTTGGGTTACTATCTTCTCTGTGTGTGGATTAAGTCACATTTGTTAAACACGGGGGCTCAAAGTCAATATGTAGTATTAGTAACCATGTTGTCTCTTTTTCTAGAAGTCAGTAAGAGAAACTTGTTGAACTCATCCATCATGTTCTCTGTCTCACTGTGTACACGTTTATCTAGCCATCTCTGTCCCATAGATGTGAACGTTATGCTTGCGTTGAATAACATCTTCACAAGACTCTCGTTGTGGGTGGGGATTTCTTCCTTCCTTGAAGTTCATTGGGTTGGTATGATTTCAGCCATCATTGGATCAGAGCATGTGCGTAATCAAGGTAGGAGTCTTCCCACCCTTTTCCTCTGGTTTGTTGATATGAATACACCAAGCAACATTCAACCAGTGTTTTTTTTGTTTTGTCCAATCTAATCTACTTTATCTAGCTTATATTTCAGTCTTATACTTCAGTGTTTGTCATGAGAAATCTGATCTCAAACCTTCCATCTTTTTAATTGCTATAAGTCTGTTGTACTTTTTACTAAGCCTCATTTTTGTTTCTCTTATGCCTTCATTGAAATAACTTATTATTGTCTCTGTCTAGTACTACTCTATGTTCTATGTCTGGATTTGCTATAGTTCTTCCTTATAATCCTTGTGGTTATGACATGTATTTTTAACTTAGAAAGGTCTAAAATAACTTAATGTTTCCTATCAGCTGGGCATTCTTTGGCAGTGAATTTAAATCCTCTGAGTATGAAGCTGGTTCCCCATCAAGCAGGAAGGGTAAGTACAGGAACCTAGATCCACTGCAGACAATTTCATTATCTACCTTCTCTTGTTTTATCATGTTTCCTAGTGTGTGTTGGACACAGTTGTTAATATACAGTCTCACAATGGAATAGAGGAAGAATCCTCAGATTGCAGAGTCACGTGGACACTTAGAGAGCTCTCAGATGATTCCTGGCAGAAGCAGGAATGACAGAAATACCTTCAGAGTCCTAGTTCAAGGATTGGGCCCCTCCACCAGGAGGTAATCTGCAAAGTGGGGGGCAGCCCATCCAGCCCATCTCTAACTTGAGTGACTCAAAGCAGAACACAGAAACAGAACATCTCCACATCACTAGGGCCGTGGTTCTCAATCTTCCTGATGCTGCGACCCTTTAATACGATTTCTCGTGCTGTAAAGACCACCAGCCAGAAAATATTTTTGTTGCTACTTCATAACTGTAATTTTGCTGCTGTTCTGAATCATAATGTAAGCATCTGTGTTTTTCCTGGCGGCCTTAGGTGAACTCTGTAATCCAAAGTGGGTCGGGACCCACAGGTTGAGAACCACTGATTTTGAGACTCCATCAGGATAGAGAAACCAGATGCCCTGGTCCTTGCCACTGGACTTTCAATGCCCCAGGATGAGAAATCTCCTCCTTAAGGATTAGCATGAAAAAGATTCCAGCAAACAGTGTCAACACTGGGTACTGGGAACTGCAGGTACCAGAAAGTTCTACAACTCTCAACTATAGCCTTGTCACCTTGCTGGACAAGTAGCCCGAAGTCTGCACAGCAACCTTGCTTTGGAAAAGCCTTTCACATCATCTTTCTTTCAAATTGTTTCTTTCAGCTTTTGAGATTATGATACAATTACAGCATGTCCTACTTTCTTTCCCTGACTCCAAACCCTCCTATAAACTCCTTCTTGCTCTCTTTCAAGTCCACGACACATCTTCTCATTATATCATTCAAGGGATCTAGAGAGAAGCTTCTACCCCGATGCACGCTGGGTTTCCTTGTCACTTCCACAGCCCCTGCAGCTAAAGGAACTATAAGGAGAAAGTGCGTGTTATCACCTTGATCCTAAGTGTACACAGGGCAGACCCAGGGGAGCTTTACCTAGTTCTAGCCATAATCCATTCCAGCTCCCTCACTGACAGTACTAACTGGGTTCCTAGAGGAAGCAGAAGCCCCAACCTGAGGTAAGGCATGCCACACCCATGACTACCACATTCGTGCAGTTGCCCAGTGCAACATCACCTCCACTGCTTCCCACTGGTAACCAACTGGCTGTGGGTACCAGAGAAGAGGTGCAGGGTCTCCTACTCTCTCCTCTCTTGTGAGACACCAGGGCCTGCACTATGACCTGGCCAGAGGTGAGGGTTATTCACCACTGCTGATGTAACTAATTCAGGGACCCTTACAAACAGTATCAAGAGTGTTTAAGGAAAACCCGAGTGCTGGACAAAGATGACCAATGTGTAGCGGTTACTAGACAGTGAGTACCCGTATACTCCACTGTCATACCACTCTTGCTTCAACTGCTGTATTGTCCCTAATTTTAAGTGTCACAAAGATTCCATCATAGTATGCACTGTGCCTGAACTCACTGATCAGGGCCACTTGGAAATAAAGCCAACATTGCAACAAAACTAATACCCTCAAGATACATTTATAAAGTAAAGCTACTTATAAAGCCAGCCTATAAAAGTGATTGAAATACTTTACACAAGTCTGGTTGTACCACCATGAACACACCTCTCATCTGATCTCGTAAGCTAAGCAAGGTTAGTTCTACTGAATACTTGGAAACACCTAGTCCACTAGATGTGCAAATTTCAACATAGGAAAAAATATGAGAAATACAAAATAATATGAGACATCCAGACAATCTAGACTCTAGAGTGCACGGATGCCTGAAGCGGGATTTCAAAGATTATATAGCATATGCAACTCTGAGATCCTAGAGGATGTAGAGAAGTCAAGTTAACTGAGGTTAGGAAGGTAATATAGATTGTGAGTGAGGGACTCAGTGAAGAAATAAAGAATTGGAGAATGCAACAAAAATCTCAGAAATAGGGGCTGGAGAGATGGCTCTTGCAGAGGACTCAGATTCAGTTTCCAGGACCCACATGGTGGTTCACAACTGTCTGTAACTCCAGTTCCGGGAAGTCAAAAGTGCTTTTCTGGGCTTCATGTATACATTGCTACATATCCTTACATAAATGCAAACAAACAAACAAAAATTTCAATACATAAAATAAGTAAATCTTGGAAATAGTTTGGTAATGAAATTAAAACTTTACCTGAGAGCCTCAGCAGTCAAACACAAGAAAGAACACTAGAGATTAAAGGAAGATATGCCGTTGAAATAGCACATTCAGATATAAAACATGAGCGAGTGGAGACATTTATTTCTTTAGGATGTGATTAAATGATAAAATATTCACACCATCAAAGTAAGTTAAGGGCTTCCACATATATGTGATGAAACAGTGACAGAAAACTTGCCTAATTTTAGAGAAGTCATAAACAGCCATCCACATAAGAGGCTTAGAGAACCTTAAAAAGACATGAACAGAAATGTCATACAATAAATATAGTCAAACTGTCAAAAATGCAGGACAAAAATAAAGGTTTTTTTTTTTTAATTTACTAGAGAAGAGGTCCAAATCATATTTAAGGGAAAAAATACATATTCCTACTAGAAAACCTGCAAAGAGAAGAGATTGGAAATATGTATGTCCTGGAATATTAACTTTGAATAGGTAGATATATCCAACTAGGCTGGAATTGAATTTTCCACAGATGAGAAAAATTGAGGGAACTCATGCCCACTAGAGCAGACTTATAAAAGCTACCTCTGGGAGACTCTACATTCAGAAGTGAAAAGGGATACCTACCACTAAAGCCCATGGAAGTATAATTCTACTAGGACTACAAAAGAGATATAGAAAAGTAACTATTAAATAACAATGGTGATTAAAAAAGAGAAAAATGTACAAAGAAGAAAAAAACAGCTAGAAGAAAATAAAAAATTGAAAGGATAGGAATGACTATTACATAATAACCTTGAATGTAAGTAGACTAAAGACTCCAATGAAAAGATAGCAGACTAGCTGAATGTACTTTAGGGGTAAGAATTGGGGCAATATATTGCCTACAAGAAACTCACTTTAGCAGTAAAGAGATTGAAAACTAGAAAGGTGTGGAGCTGGAGAGATGGCTCAGCAGTTTATTGCACTAGGTGTTCTTCTAGACAAACCTGGTTTTGTTTCCAAAACACATATACAACTAACAACCATCTGTAACTCCAATTCCAGGTGATCTGACATTCCCCTTGTGGCCTCCTCAGGCACTGTAGGCATGTGGTACACAGACATGCATGCAAAAAACAAAACAAAACAAACAAACAAAACCAAACAAACAAAAAACACAACTACATATACAATTTTTATAATACTCAAAAGCATAAGGAATATAAAGTAATATGATTCCTTGAGGGTTTATCACATAATCTGGTGTTATTTGACCCTCCTTTTTCTTCTGTACTCATCTCCCATCTCTCCAATTGGAGACTCTTCCCCATTATTCTGTTTCCTACTTCTTTTTTTTCCTCTTTATTAACTGATTCTTGTGTATTTTATTAGATATTTTCTTTATTTACATTTCAAATGATATCTTCTTTCCCAGTTTTCCCTCTGGAAAAAAAACAAAAACAAAAACAAAAAAACCCTGTTCCCTTCCCCCTCCCCCTGCTCACCAACCCTCCCTCTACCACTTCCTGGCCCTGGCATTCCCCTACACTGGGGCATAGAGCCTTCACAGGGCCAAGGACCTCTCCTCCCATTGATGACTGACTTGGCCATCCTCTGCTACATATGCAGCTGCAGCGATGAGCCCTACCATGTGTACTCTTTGGTTAGTGGTTTAGTCTCTGGGAGCTCTAGGCATAGTAGTTAGTTCATATTGTTGTTCATCCTAAGGGGCTGCAAACCCTTCATCTCCTTAGGTCCTTTCTCTAGCTCCTTTATTGGGGATCCTGTGCTCAGTTCAACGGATGGCTGTGAGCCTCTACTTCTGTATTAGTCAGGCAGTCAGAGCCTCTCAGGAGACAGCTTTATCAGGCTCTGTCAGCCAGCATTTGCTGGTATCTGCAATAGTGTCTGGGCTTGATGATTGAATATGAGAAGGATTCCCAGGTGGAGCAGTCTCTGGATTGTCCTTCCTTCAGTCTCTGCTCCATAGTTTGTCTCTGCAACTCCTTCGATGGGTATTTTGTTCCCCCTTCTAAGAAGGAATGAAGTATCCACACTTTGGTCTTCCTTCTTCCTGAGTTTCTTGTGGTTTGTGGATTGTATTTTGGGTATTCTGAGCTTCTGGGCTAATATCCAGCTACACCACTCCTCAGCATATACCCAGAAGATGCTCCAACATGTAATAAGGATACATGTTCCACTATGTTCATAGCAGCCTTATTTTTAATAGCCAGAAACTGGAAACAACCCAGATGTCCCTCAACAGAGGAATGGATACAGAAAATGTGGTACATCTACACAATGGAGTACTACTCAGCTATTAAAAACAATGAATTTATGAAATTCTTAGGAAAATGGGTGGATCTGGAGAATATCATCCTGAGTGAGGTAACCCAATCACAAAAGAACACACATGGTATGCACTCTCTGATAAATGGTTATTAGCCCAGAAGCTCTATTTCCTACTTCATATGACCTATATCCTGCAATTTCCCTCCCAAGTACCCCCATGGTCCCTTTCTACTTTCCTTGTTTCTGTGGTTATTCCATGTTTTATACTCATAGCTGACATTGGGAACCAGGAACCTCAGGTGAGAGAAAACATGCGGCATTTGTCATTCTAGGTCTGAGTTATGTCACTCGGTATAACGTTTTCTAGGTCCATCTAGCTAACTGCAAAGTTCATGGTTTCATTTTCCTTTACAGCTGAATAGTATTCTACAATGGGCATTTACATTTTCATTACCCATTCATCAACTGAAGTACATTATGTTGATTACATTTCCCAGCTATTGTGAATAGGGCAAAGCAAGTATCCAAGAAGTATATGTCTAGTCCCTTGGTTACATTCTAAGGGGTAGTCTATCTGAGTCATATGGTAGATTTATTTTTAGTTTTTGAGGATTCTCCATACTGATTTCCAGAGTTGCTGCACCAGTTTGCAATTGCCCCAACGGTGATGGAAGGTTAGTCTTTCTCCAGAACTCCAACAGCTTTTGTAGTCAGTCAACTATTCTTACTGGCATAGGATGAAATCTCAGATGTGTTTTAATTTGTATTTTCCTAATGCTTGTATGTATGTGTATCTTAAATGAAGTTCCCTGGAGCTGATAATGGTCCCCAAAAAAACACAATTCCATACATAAGAAAGTTCCTTTAGGGTTGATCAGAGTAGTCCAAGTGACTCCCAAAGTAATGTAGACTATTGGCATAGTCCTTGGTTGCTTCTCAGAGGTCAATAGTGGGCCCCATTTCTGAAGATATTGAACACTTAAGACACTGGATGTAGATGATTAGAGCTATCTCTGGCCTGAAGGCCTCTTTCCTACAGCCTCATTTCCATGGTTCCAGAAAATACTATACAAGTTGCCAAGATAAAGAAGCAATTAAACAACCCGACTTAGCTGTAACATCTATGAAACAAGACCAAGAACAGCATGGCAAGATACTCACAAATGTGCAAGAAGTGGCACGCACATGTGGATGGTGACCAACAGCTGACTGGTTGGACTTCATGCCTATTCAACAGGAACGAAATCCTGCTTAGCACTGGGAACCCAGCTTCCTGGGGCTAGTGACCTTAGAAAAGAGTCTACCTCAGACACTTTGCTAGGGTGGCACAATACCTTTCTACCTTCTAAAATGTATTCTCATACCTACAGCAAATGGAGACCATTACAGAAAACCACAACTGTACACAATGCAGAGATCAAAAGGCCATGGTTAGCCCATCCCCAGTGAAAACATCTGTCAGGAGCCATTAAGGAGGAGCTAAAAGCTAGGAGGTGATCTTTCTGAGATTGGTACATCTTGGATTAAAATCTATGACGGATTTGCTCCTATAGGCAATGCCCAGGAGAATTTCATTTCAGGAAAGATTCCTACTGTTAATATGCTTTTCCTATTAATATATATATATATATATATATATATATATATATATATATATCAGTCATTAGATATTAGCCCATTCTTTTGGTAAATCTCTATAGAACAACAAAGATGTACTGTCTTTTAGAGATGTTATATAGACAAATAGATGATTTCTTAATTATTAATGATGATCCTATAAGAATTCCTAAAATTATAGTTAATTATAAAGGTTTTTTCTGATAGTCAAAACTGCAATGAGAATTCTGTCAGTCTTCAAGTATCATGAGTTAATGGCTTCTGAGATAGAAAGCAGGTACCTACTATTCAGAGCACATTCCAAGAGGTTGTAAAATCCATTAACCAAAGGTCATAAAAAGGGACTTAATGATTTACTATAGGTGCAAGGACAGAAGACAAAATATTGACTGGGTTTATCTATACAAAACTTCATTAATACCCTAGTCATGAAAATTATGGTTTTTAATTCTCCATGAACCTGTAGAGCTGGTAACAGATGACAAATGTTTAGCCAGATAATTACTCTTAATGGAGAGGCATATAAACATTCTCTGTTGTAAACTTCTTATTCAGTTTATGGTTTGAATTTATGTGTAAAGTTGTGGTGAACGTTTTACCATGTGATCATGTATTCTGAAAGATTTAAGTGCTGAGTTCAAAGAGAGGAACAGAACTGAAGAGAACTTTTCAGACAGAACTGAACTCAACAAGAACTCAAAAATAAAGACATTGGGAGTAAGAGTGTTGTTACATCGGAGCAGGAGGAAAGAGCAAGATTAGAAGGAGAATGCAGAGTGGAATAACTTAGAAACTCTAAGACAACTTAAAAAATTAAGAGAGCAATATGCAGAATACAGAGGAAAAGAAGAAAAAAGGAGGTTGCAGAAAAAGCAGAATGAGCAGGCAGGCTTCTCTTTACCATGGGACAGAACGGGTCTTTCTTAATAGCAAGGCAGGCTTGTTTAGTCTTATAAAATAAAACAAAACTTTCTTCTTACAGACTTGGGTTTAATTCATTTAGCAATGAAAGCTTCTTATTCCTCTATGCAATGAAGATTGGAGCTCATTTTTCATCCAGAATGAGTGAGTTCTTTCTGCACTGGTGCTTGGTCTTTTGCTGCATATACATATGTAAGTATGGATGTTTGTGTGATTAAGTGTGTAATTATGAGATATAATGAAAGCTGGACCCAATTGGTTCAAATGGAGATTTAAGAATGCGTATGCATGAATATGTAGGTGAGAGTTTAATCCATATTTGCTTGTGTAAAAAGTTTTTCCTTCTGTGAGCAAGACTCTCTTCTCCTGGCTCAATAAAAGTTTATTGCTCCAAATTTCCCCCTAGCCTAATAATGGAGGGGCACCTGGACAAGAGAGAAAAGGCTCAATCCATTACTTAATCCCTGCTGTTTTAACATGAGGTGCTAAAGCCAGAGACTGCGGCTTCTGACCTCAGAGGAACTCAGACAGGCAGGTCAGCAAGGTGACTTAGCTAAAGATAGGTAAATGGTGGTATTATTATTAGTATTATTGTTGTTGTTCTTATACAGCAAGTTTAAATATCTTCCTCCTGCTGACACTCTCTGGTTGTCCATTTACCTACTAGAAAGAACCAGAAAGAAAGGAATGCAGCTGGAGCATGGCCCCCAGCACACATTTACATCACAGTTCCTATATCTATGACTCGGGAAACAGAAGGGAATAGCGGAGCAGAAAGATTTCAGGAACGGGAATACCAGGAAGCCTTTGGTGAAACAGTCTCTACTAGAAAATACCACATAGACAAGCCTGGAATAATAAGGGACAGATTAATGAGGAGGAGAGAAAATTTCACCTGGTTGCACTCCATGACACAAACTACAGAAAACTATTGGCTGTTGGGAGAAGAATTGGTCTTTTTCAGAGATGAGCCCTTTAGTGGTTGTCCAGTGCAGAGCATTCACCTTTGAAGCCACATACACACAAAGAATAAAATCAGACTGAGCAGGTGATATACATATTTACTTTTGTGTACATACACACACATACGTGGAAGAAATACAATAAAAAAGAGAGTATCAACTTAAGGGGGAGGCCATAGCAGGTATTTGAGGGAAGGTGGCTGGGATGAGCTAGGGGAGACCAAGGGAAGGAAGTAGGGTAATCCTATTTCAATGTTTTGAAAAATACTTTTAAAAAGAAATTGAAAATATGAGAAATTATAGTCTACATCAAATGACTACCTGTACATAAGAGTGACAAGCTCTAATATAAAAACAATAAAAGATTACCCAAAAAGTAACCATATAAGGATCAGAGTGTTAGTTAATTAAGAAGATACCTTATCAATTGCAAAGCTACATGCAACTGCTTCCTGTTGGAAGATCCAGTTGTATATATATCTAAAAGAACATATAGGCTATGGCAGAATGGTGGGGAATTTAACACCCTACTTTTATCAATGCAGAGATTAGACGAACAAAAGATCAAGACACATCACAGCTAATCACAGCTGTAGACATACACATCTATAAAAACAAGTCTTTGAGTCAGGCGGTGGTGACGCACACCTTTACTCCCAGCACTTGGGAGGCAGAGGCAGGTGGATTTCTGAGTTTGAGTCTAGCCTGGTCTACAGAGTGAGTTCCAGGACAGCCAGGGCTATACAGAGAAACCCTGTCTCGAAAAAAAAAATTCTTTGAATAGCTTTGAAATAAATTCTTTTCAACAATAACAGAACTTTCCTCCAAAATGGGCCATATATTAGGCTACTAAGCATGCCATAAGAAATGTTTAAAGATTAAAATTATATCCTGTATCTTTTCTGATCACAATGAATAAAATTAGAAATCAGTTTCAAGAGACTCTAAGAATTATACAGACGCATGGGTGACAAACAACATGGGCATTTAAAAAATTTGTTTTCATTACTTTTATTTATGTGATGGGTGCCAGAAGAGGGTGTCACCATAACATCCTACCTAAACAATGGCCCACAGCAATAAGACAAAAGCACCATGGAATGAAAACATCAACCCAAATAAATCTTACCTCTTTTCTCTTCTTTCAGCTGATTTCTTAAGATACTTTGTCAATGTGCTGAGAGCTGACATACATGTCGTAAAGCTCATACAAGATCAAATTGCCTTTATTTCGGGAGCACAAGGAAGATGCACCACATGCAATTCAATAAGATAACAGTGAAATGAAGGAAGGATAGACATTCTGTGACCCTTTGAATAAACGTCTGATAAAAACTCAACATACCACCATTATAGGAGCACAGAGCAAATGAGGCAGAAAAGGATTGTGAATTATATGTGTACACATAGCAGCTGCACAACCAATATCACCCTGAAAGAGGAAGAAAAGCTAAAAATATTTCCTTGAAAAATAATGGCATACAAAGGGAAGGACGTCAAGCCTCCTTGTCTGCAGGTGATGTGTCTCTGTACATAGGAAACCCCAAGTTCTCTCCAAAAATGCTATTATGTCTGAATGATGAATTCAATAAAGTAGCAGGGTACAAAATCAACATAGAAAAAAATGGTAGTTTTCCTATATACTTTTAAAGAATTTTCACCATTTCACATTCACACCATGAATGTGATTCACAGTAGACACACACACACACACACACACACACACACACACAAACAGAGTGAGGGGGATCCAATGTAAATGCATCAAAGACACCAAAGACATCTCTCCCAGCGCTAGAAGAGGCAACCCAACAAAATGGAGGCCTGGAGGCATCACGATGCCTGACTTAAGATATAAAATGGAACCACACTAACATGAGCAGTACTGACACGAAAGCAGACACACAGACTCATGAGACAGATAAGAGCATATCTAGAAATATATATATACACAGTCAACTGAATCACAGCAAGGACTCCAGGATCATACGTTGGTCAAGGAAAGTCTCTTCAATGAATAAATGAGAAAGTTGGAGGTCCACATGCAGGAGGCTAGAAGTTGCCTCCTGGCTCTCCTTCCTATCTCTCATCCTGGGTGTGGGGGGGGGAATCAAAATGGAGTAAATTCTTTAATGTGATATCTGAGTCTCGGAAACAATTAGAAGATAGAAGAAACCATGGGAGGAAAGCTTCTAGACCGTAGTACAGCCAATCATAACTTTCTGGGTAAGACTCTAAAAGCCTAGGAGACATGGCAGGATTGATAGCATGGGATTAGAGAAAAGTTAAATGCTTTTGTGCAGCCAAGGAAGTGCTGAGTGAGGAGACAGACTACAGAACCGGGTCTCCAAAGCTATTCTCCTGACAGAAGACGAACGCCCAGAATACAAAGAGAACTCTAAAGAAACTTAGCAACAACAACAAAAGTCCCAAGTGATCCCATTTTAAAATGGACGAATAATCTGAACAGAGTCTTCTCAGAAGAAGAAAGATAAGTACCCTTAGCCACCAGGGAAACACAAGTCAAAACCACAGTGAGGTACATCCGACCAAGCCCAGTTAGAAATGCTGGCAAAAAGACACACTGTTGAGAGCGTAAATGAGCATAGCCACTGCGGAGAACAGAATGGAGATTTCATTAAAAAGAACTAACTAAAAATAGCACCACCGGGTGAGCTAGCTACCTGACTCTTCCGGGTATGGATCTGAGGAGATGAAGTCAGCATATGGAAGGAAGAAGCACCTATGTGCCTGTGTTTATTGTCACACTATTCGGCATAGCTAAGATATGTAATTAGCCAGTGTCCAACAGATGAATGGACAGCAGGAGACACACACGGATCGAGTATTATTGCAAGACTACAATAGGAATTCTGTCACTTGGAGCCAAGTGGACGGAGCTGGGAGAGTATTGTATGACCTGAAATAATGTAGACACAGAAAGACAGGCACCACCTGCTATTTTGCATAATATGGACTGAAAAGTAGGTGTGGGACAGTGTGCTGAGATGGGGCAAGAGTGTTTGAGCACACTATGCTGAATTCACTAGCATAAATAGTAGAGTATATTGATAAAGTAAAATTAAAATAAGTTATACAGTACATAAGTGTACTGAAAGATATCCCATTATATATATATGTGTGTGTGTGTGTGTATGTATATATATATATACATATATAGATAGTATGTTTTATGTGGCAACTAAAAAAGAGTAAATAAATAATTTTTTTTTATTTTAGATATTTTCTTTATTTACATGCGAATTTCTCCATTCCCAGTTTCCCCTCCAAAAAACAAAAAAACAAACAAAAACAAACCCCTGTTGCCTCCCCCCTCCCCATGCCTGCCACCTCGCCCTCTCCCACTTTCTGGCCCTGGCATTCCCCTACACTGGGGCACAGAACCTTCACAGGGCCGAGGCCCTCTCCTCCTATTGATGATCGATTTTGCAATCCTCTACTATACACATGCTGCCAGAACAATCAGTCCCACCACGTATACTTCTTGGTTGGTGGTTGAGACCCTGGGAGCTCTGAGGGTACTAGTTAGTTCATGTTGTTGTTTGTCCCAAGGGGCTACAAACCCCTCAGCTCCATTGGTCTTTTCTCTAATTCCTTCACTGGGGACCCTGCACTCAGTTCGATGGATGGCTGTGAGCCTCTACATCTGTGTCAGTCAGATACTGTCAGAGCCTCTCAGGAGATAGCTATATTTAGGCTGGCTTACCTTTCCTTCAGTCTCTGCTCCATAGTTAATCTCCGCAACTCCTCCCATGGGTATTTGAAAAAAGATATGTCAAAATTTACTTTTACACTTCTAAATTTCTTTTAAATGTTCTAAAGAGATTTACAATGTTTTCAAAATTATAGTTATAAATATAGTTCTGTAAACACAGACACTAAAGAGAAGAGACCCATTTGCCAGCAGGCTTATATCAGAGAACATGAGTAAAAGAAAAACTTGCCTTAAAGATGGTCTCGCTGATTTTTCAGGTTTTGTTAGGTACACACACACACACACACACACACACACACACAAATAGAAATTAATTTATATTAGTTGTACACATTTAGATATTGGGAGCTTTCACATTCAAACATTTGTTCCTACCCACAGATCTGGGTTGCTCTCAATCTTGATCAATAGGAAACAGTAAATGTAGAGACTTACCAGAAAAAAAGAAAAAACAAAACAAAACTATGAGACTGTGAGCCAGGTGTGATGGTGCTCACCTTAAATCACAGCGCTCAGGAGTAGAAGCTGTGAGTTGGAGGCCAGCCAGGACTGTAAAGTGAGCTCCAGGCTAGCCAGGGCTACACAGCAAGACTCTGTCTCAAACCAAAGCTAACAACAACAACAAAAATGACTGTGAGTTCTCAGTCCTAAATAGAACATCTTTATCAACCCACCCACACCTTGACCCACAAAGTCTCTAGAAACATCACAAAAGAGGGGGCAGAAGGATTGCAAGCATTTGCTGATGGGCAGGAGAGCTGTCTTCGGATTCTGACATGGCAAGTGCACTCATGAATTCAAAGCAACGTGGTACCTCCACAAAACAAGGGCAGCTAAAATTCCAGCATGGCTTGTGGGGGCAGAGATGTCCCCCCCCCCCCAGGCACCACTTCTTACTGCGGGAGCTTTGGGCAGTTATTGTTCTTCCTGGGGGGTGTGGCCACTAGAAAATATTCCATGCTCACACAATGTACATATGGACAGCACTAATTAGACAATGAGTTTTAAGAAGAAAGATATGAAGTTGGGAGAAGGATTATGTCAAGGGGATACACTGGGAGGGGGGAACTGGATGGGGAAATGGGATGGTAGATATGATCACATTCTGCTGTGACTGAGATTTCAAAAACTAAGACATTTAAAAGATATCAAAATACAATATCTGTTCCTGTCACTTTTTTTTTTTTGAGAGCCAAGACACGAAAGCAGTTGTCCTGAATCTGCAGATAGTGAAAGTGGGAGCTGAGACACCTCTGCCTGCAGCCCAGCTTACCACAGACCGGTGTGAAGCTCCTACATGAGGGTTCACACATCTCACGTATGTGACTGACCCCAGTAGGACCTGGAGCTGTGACCCATGTGCTCAGCCCTTGAGTAAACGAACCTTGACTCTGGTCTCAGAAAGCTGCTGACACGGCTACTCTCCTCCTTTCATGTTTGAAATTACACCAGGGGCTCTGACAGATGCCATACTCATCCCACGCTCTCTGAGTTCATCCCTCAATTTGTTCCGGATACCTTCCAGCTGACCTCCCTCCATACTCTTCCAAGGAACCACACTCCCTGAAGGAATGGAGGACACAGGGCCAGGCCTACCATTCCAGCCTCTTGGCTAACAACTCCGTAGGGTTCTTATTTTCTGCACCTGACTCCTCATTTGGCTTGAGGGGAGAGGGTTCACATTTTAATTTTGAGCTGTATTAGAAAGGTTTTCAGGTTACATACTGCTGAAAGCTAAGCCTGGATAGATTGCATTTCTTTGTGAAAATGTCTTAGAGATCATGATTAGTAATTGTGGCAGAGCTGGGTCAAAATTAACATATCACAGCGGCCTCTGTCAGCCTGGTTGCAAGCTTACCACAAGGAAAAGGGGAGGCAGAAAGGTCACGCTCATCAGCCGACAGTACAAGTTGCAGAATCCTCAAAGATGACTTCTCTTTATTAAGTCACGGGGTTCCCTAGCTCCAGTCAACACCTCCACACTCACACGGGACTTCTGGACACATGGCCGCTCACCATCACTGCAAGCACTCACAGGGTCTGTCCCATCCATTTCTGTGAACTTGGTTTCCTGGGTCGTGAGTTGATCACACATCATCCTTAGTTTGTTTGGTTTTGCTTTTTTGGTTTAGGTTTGGTTTCATTTCCTTTGGTTTGGTTTTTTGCCTGTTTGTTACTATTATGGCACTATGTATTTAAATCATTAAGGAGCCACCAACCTTAACCTTAGTGATGGCTGCAGTTAATAACAAGCCTTCTTTGCATTGCATCCTAAGAGTCTCGCCTTGGGCATGATCTGCATGTCATGAAACTAACATAACTCAGCTTCCATACAAGCTGGGGTCTGGATTGCCCATCTAAACCAGACCGCATAGCTGGGATGACAGGTAGAAGATAGCTCACAGGTGTCTGTAGCAGCTGATGTACTGGCTGGCTTGGCCACTCCTTCAGGGGGATGTTGAAAATGACAGGTTATTTTCTGATACTTGTCTGTTACTGCTGGCTTTATTAATCCCAAGGTTGTTGGATAAAAGTTACCCTCACTTCACCACTGACCTTCTTGTACTCATCTTTCCTGGTGAAAATTCAGAGTCTCTGAGAGCCCAGCTGCACCCTCAGAAAAGAAAGACAAAAATGCCTGGCTGGAGACTTACCTTGGATTTCCTTTCCCCAGTGCACCACTGTACCACATTAGATCACACCCTCAGTCAGCAGACAGCTAACCCTGGAAGGAGGAAGCACGCAGAAGAAAATTTGAACTATGACAATCTTGGATTAATTGGGGGTCCTGCATTAACAGAAAGAGACTTCGCATAGGCCACCCAAAGAAAACCACTTAGTTTTACAAGGGGCTATCCACATTACCAGGCTCCTTGCCCTTCTGTATCTCCTTTGTCCCACGCCGCCACCAACTCACACATGTTGCAGGCCAATCTTTAATCAGTCTTTCCTCTTTATTTCCTCCTTCTTTCTTTCTTTCTCTCTCTCTCTCCCTTATAAAGCATGGCATCTTTCAATTAACATATTGATGACCCGTTGTCACCCATCACCATGCTAATCCTGAGCTGGTGTGAAATTACTTTATAATAAACACTATGGAGTTCTGACTTTCAATTAATTTTTCACATGCTATGCTAAATCAGATTAGCGCTCCCCCATCACCACCCTTTGACCGCAGACGTAATTCCTTCCTTATAATGAAACCGGGGATTAATTTATATGAAGCATATCTGTACACATTAGCAAATAAATGTACAGATACACTCGGTGGCATACTTGCATTGTGTGCTGCGTCAGGCTCAATACAGCCTCTCAGAGATTATTAAATTTTTGTGTTTACTGGGGTGGGAAAAGATATTACCAGTTGTCATTTTTTTTTCTCTGTTAAATTTGAAGAAAATGCCTTCACACACACACACACACACACAAAAAGAAAAGTAAAGAAATTCTCACCGATGTCACTAGGTTGGAGGGACTTCAGCAAATCATATAACAGCACTTAAGGGGAGTCTGCAGGGAAATGGAGACACTCTGAAACCAGGAACAAGCTCAGCAGCTAGTCCTTCCCTCACTAGATGTGTGGTCACATGAACATGAAGAAAATGGGGCAGAGAGGGGCTTTAAATGACCTGAAGCAATCGGATGCTGATTTAAAGCAAATGAAGGCTCGGGCTCCGTAAGTGATATAGGTCCCGCACAAAATTATGTTCCTGGCAAAATACTTATTTTCATGTTTGAAACTCATTATTACAATGGAGTGTCAGAAGATGAATGTGAGCACATACCAAACGAAGAACCCTGTGTGGAAATGCGAATCCTACTGCCCACATGCTAGGCTGTATTTTCCCTTCTGCCCATCTCCAGGGTATTTCACTCAGCTTCTTTCATTCCTACAAAATATTGATAGAAAATTTTCTGCAGCACATATTTTCTTTTGACACCAAATGAGAAAAACTGTCAAAAGAGCTAAAGGTATGGCGTATATAAAAGATAAATGTGTACTTTCTGAATTTTTCTAAACCAGCCTTTCAATAACAATAACAGAATAAAATCCTGATGGCTGTTGCAATAAATGAAAACATTTTGCCTTTGAGTTATTTTAAGGTAGAATAAGCAAATTATGCTTTGCAAACACCAGGCATGTAGTTTGATTTTATTCTCTGTTTGTTTGTGTGGGGGGGGGAGGGGGCGGGAATATGTGTGTGTGTGTTTTTATATGTGAACGTGTGTACTGATATATACACACTTGTGTGTGTGAATGTAAAGGACAAAGATCAACATTGATATACCATACATTTTATGAAACAAGGTCCCCTATGAAAACTGAACTTGCTGATTTGGTTTGACTGACAGCCAGGGAACTCTGGGGTCCACTTCTTTCCAGACCCCTCTGTTTCCCCTTGGGCTCAGGGTTACAGATTCACACACTGTCCCTAACTTTTCTATGGCTGCCAGAAATCCCAAGTCATGACTTCCTGCTTGAGCAGCAAATGCCTTCCCAACTGAGCCATCTCCCGGGTTTCTTGGGAATTTATTAATTGATTCATTCAACAGATATTTAATGTCTATTGTGCTCACAATGGCTCTAACTATAACCAATGAAACTTCACTACCCTTAAGGAGACCCCCTACTGCTGTGGGTAAAAACTTGAAACTAAAAAAGCATATATGACCTTGCTTATGATATTTACTTAGCTCTGAAAGCATACTTATCATGAATCCCCACATTTAATCCATTTATAGATTAGCATATGTATTCTAAAGATAAATATCAAAAACTGAGAAGTTAAGCAACTTCAAGACCCCAAAGACACACATAGGCTCAGCTAGAGCTCAGACGATAGCTGAGGACTAACTAGGACCCTGGGCCATTTGTCAACTTATTCTACTGCATCTGTTCTTTGTTATCCCAAAAGCACTCAGCATAGTTTAAGCAAACTTGACATAAGCTAGACTTATCTGAGAGGAAGGATCTTCAATTGAGAAAATGCCCCCACATAAATTCTGGCAGTAGGACATTTATTAACTAGATGAGGGAGGGCCCAGGCCGCTGTGGGTGGTGCCATCCCTTGGTTTTGTAAGAAAACAGGCTGAGCAAGCCATGGGAGCAAGCCAGTTAGCAGCATCCCTCCATGGCCTCTCTATCAGCTCTTGCCTCCAGGTTTCTGCCCTGCTTGAGTTCCTGGCCTAACTTCCTTTCAATGATAAACAGTGATGTAGAAATGTCAGCCAAATGAACTTTTTCTACCCAAAATGCTTTGGTCATGATATTTTATCACAGCATCTTAGTACCCGACTAAGACAGTATTCTTCAGTTTGTCCAAATCTTAATTTTACACATGGTGGTAAAAGAGAGGAGAAAGGGTGATCTTTACCCATCTCTGGTGAGTTGGGAGAAATAATTCTTCAGACTTCTTTGATGCAGATAACTTCGTAGACCATAAACATGTAGTATCTGTGTCATCCGGCATGGTAGGAGAAATATCTGCTATTTGACCAGCACTGATTTTCCACACTACAATTCCATGGAAAAGTTCATTATACTATACACAGTAGTACAAGAATAATCTGCAGTGTCACGTCCTGATTAATTTCTTCTTTTGAAACCATAAATTCATATAATGACCTAACACATGTACTTTCTTGAATTGTAATGTGTACTTCTTCCTCTTTGTATTTTAATATTTTTATTTTTGAGAATTTTAAAATTATATTTTGGTCATATTCATTTCCCTCCCCAAATTCCTCCCGTACACAGCCAGTTTTGTGGGATTTTTTTGTTCTGTTTTGTATTGTCTTTTTAATCTGTTGAGTCAATTTTTTTAAATTTTATTTTATCATTAATGTTTATTGATGGGATGGATAAATACAGATTGAGAAACATACTTGACAGCAAGATATCAAACTGATAGCCAGACTATAAAATGATGTATACAATATCCTTTAAATTTTTTTTGAGTTTTTCAAGTTTTTTACAAAGATCCCTTATGGTAATGGTCACTTCCATCCTATCCTCGCTCACCTCACAGCAGTCGAGATCCCAGGAGTAGCACTCAATTTTGTACTGCTCAGCATATTAATTCTGCTGTTGCCTGTTGAGTCAATTTTATGCTGGTGTGTGGCCATCTCTTCAAACACAGTTGACCTACCAGGGAACACACCCTTAAAGAAAACTCTACCTCTCTCAAAATCTAGTGTTCAAGAACCCTGTTATTAAGGTCACAGTCCCCCATGACTGAATGGCTCTCTGAGCTCAGCACAAAATGGAGGACTCCCTTTCTCATCAGGGCCTCCCTTTCTCTGCAGGGCCTCCCTTTCTCTTCAGGGCCTCCCTTTCTCTGCAAGACTTTTGTCTGGAGGGAGTCCCTGAACACAGTGTCTGGAGAGTGTCTTGCCTTTATCTGAAGAATGGCTTTGTACAGAGCTGCTTAAGCATCTACTCTGGCTTCCCACCCACATGATAATTAGGTAAAGTAATATGACCAATCAACCCTCTCCACCGTACCCCTAAAAGTCCTATACATCCTATTTGTAGAACAATAAAGCTGAGCTGTCTCACTAAAGCTAATCCCAGAATCTATTACCAGTAGTTCTTCAGCAAGGGCCAGGACTTCATGCCCACCTCTCTCCTCCAAGTCTGGCAGGACCTTGTTCAGGTCCTGTACCTGTTGCCATAGTTTCTGAGAATTTGTAGAAATAATTGTCCTGTTGTATCCAGAAGACAAAGTTCCACTGTAGTCATCTACCATCTCAAATCCAACCAGAAAGTGTCTGTTTCCTCCATGGCATTCACGCCTCCACTGCACAGGTAAAGCATGCTGCCAAGTAGGTTGTTATGTAGCCTACTAGGCTGCTAATTAGGAAAGGCTGCTGTTTACTCCCCTGATAGCATGCATAGAATCGTCCAGCATTCTGAAGGCTAAACAGTGGGAATGAAGCTTCTTGTTCAATACTAGCTTGACTTCCCCATAGTCTATGATTTAAGAATATGATATCTTTAGCACTAGGGTTTTGTTGTCAATTTCTAGAGAACAATCAAGACCAATGCCAGTATCCTGTAATGCTTGGGAGTCTCTGGGACCTCACTGGCCAACAACTCCAAAGAGGTAGTCCATTCCTATTTCTCTTTCTTAGCCTGTGAACATCACTGTTCTTTTATAGAGTAACTATATTTAAACTCTTTAAATATGAGCTTCTGATGTAGTAGGATTTCAAGTGACTTTTTCAAAAGGTGTTTAGTATCAGTTAGCCCTGCCCGTATTCCCTCAGAGCAGAACGGAATGGCTGCAGATCACTCTATCCTCTTATAGCTACAGACAAACAATATAGGCCAACTGAAACTCAACTCCCTGGATTACAACCAATTTCTAAATACTTCTATATTTTAGGTGTCTGGGTTTGTGTAACTTTAGCTAAGAAGAAGAAAACACACAAGACCTGACAGCAAGTGATGACAATGGTCTTGTCTGCTAAAAGTCCAGATATTCATTGTAGAACCTTCCAGTTACACTTATGTTATGTAGATACCACTTGTTTTTAAAAGATCAATTCTTTTTAAGACAGGGTCTTACTACGTATTCTCAGCTAGCCTGAAATTCATTCTATACATCAGTCTATCCTTGAACTCAGAGAGATCTTCCTGCCTCTGTCTCCTGACTGTTAAGATTAAAGGAATGCATCACTACGTCTTGTAAGAATCAATATGTTTACGAGATGAATGAACTATGGCTAACTCTCAACCAGATTTAACCCAGATACCTGCCATAGTAATGAACCAATACAAACAGCATAGGCCAGATCTTGTGTGGAACTGCCAGACAATCTTGTAGTTATAAAAGTGTATCAAAGAGAAGAGGTCCCTCATGACTTCTTTCTCAGAACACACATATGCACATGCACATATACACATGCATTCACACGTGCATACACACACAGAACACACAGTGGATACCCAGAGTGCACAGTAGCAACCAAGAAAATAACAAAGTTAGTCCTCCTCTTATAGCAGATAAAACTAGTAGCTTTACAAGGGCCAAATAATAGTCCTCACTAAATATGACAAGGAGATGACCAATACAAGAATATGTAACTGTTTTTCAATGGAGTCTTGGAGTAGTTACTGTGTCAACAATGGATGTCTGTTAATATTAATGCATTGTGGTTTGTTGAAAATAGTAACATTAAGTCAAAATTCTATTTAAAAATATGTCTGCATATTTAAAACATTTGGAAATTTTCTAGCTGGAAAAAAAACTTCTAAATACAATTGCATTGAGTTTAAGCAAATAAAAAAAAACAACACCTTCTGTTTAGTTTTAGAAAAAAACTGGCATAAAGGAAGATGAAAATGTATGAGCTGACATTAGCTTAACTATTTATGTCAAGAGTGAATAGTGTTGGGATTTAGTAAATGGAACCAGTATTGAACTTCCTGAGGTTAGATGCCCACGTCTTTCTGAAGTATCTTTCTAAAATATGCCACGAAGAAGCATTAAGTTCTTAGCCTGTATTATTCACTCTTGTATGATTAGTCATAAGTAAACCAGAAAAGCAAAATAATGTAACATATTTGACCACATTGTTCTCACCAAATACATCGGGGGGAAGGGGAGGGAGGACAAGTTTCAAGCAATTAGCACATTTTAAATTAATGTTTTTAAATATTTACTTTCTCCACATAAGAATGCTTTTGCTTTTACACACATTTGTTAATGTTTGGTTTTACCACTTACAGTGTGTTACTGTGGTTCATTAAATATAAGTTGCAAGCAATTAGAATAGGAACATAATTACATGTTCCACTAAGAAAGGTAAGACCACTATGATTATAATGGTAAGACCTCATTAACTATTAGGAAGCACCCCAATCTCAGAGATATTAAAATTGGTGGGTGATGGGCTAAGCACACCTAGAGTAATAATGGTTACGTTTCTGGGCCAATAACAACAGAGCGAAACCAAGATATTGCTTCAGCAGCCCCAGATCCTTGCTTCTAGGAAGTGTGTCTATATATAGCCCAGGCCAAGCAAAGACAGAAGCCAGTCTACCCATGTTTCTATAACATCATCCATACCTAAAGCATGGTCCAGACCAACTTCTCATCAAATAAGATGGAAAGAAAAGCCCAGTGATTTCTCAAGGAAGGTTTCCAGAATTTCTTATATATTTTTGTTTTCCATCTCATGGGGAAAACTTGGTCACCAGGAATAAATGTGAGGGAGGCACAGGCACGTGCTTAGGAAGCCATAGCTGCAGCGACTCCACTAGCTCTTTATATGGAAAAGGGGAGTGTCAGATATTGGAACAAAACTAGAGGTCTACTGAGTATATAACATACTAGCCCAGGAATCTATGCATCTAGCTTATACATAAATAAACACATAGACATGTGTGCTAATAGTTTGTTTTGCAGATATAGTTTAGACGACTATAAAAAAAAAAAAACCTTTTGAGGATATTGGGTATCTTAGCTTGGATGATCTAGAAGCAGAGCCTAGATAGATATTTAATTAAATGTACTTCGAAAGAAAGGTTGCTTTCGGGAGGGCAGGCCTCAGTGAAAGATGCTTTCTGGAGTACAGGAAAGCCTATAAGTAAGACGGTGAAACCAGCTCAATGTCAACATCAGGTTATTCCCAAGGCAGCTTTGAAGATAGATACCTGTAACTTTAATTTTTTCAAAATCTATTTTTAAGGACAGTTCTTAAATGTTTTAGCTTCCCTCTAGCCCACCACCCACCAGAGGTAGTAGAAAAGAAAGAATATGGGAAGAACCAGACCTGTTTTGAAATGGTTCTTTGGAGCAATTCCCATCTGCATTATCTGGAAATCAGCAGTTCAGTTCACAGGTAAGCAGCAGCAGCTCGATCCACTTGTAAACATTTCATGCATACACCAGCTGTCCAGTTCGGCACAGTCAGGATAGCAAACATGAAATGGTGGCACTACCTAGCAGAGGCAGCCAGGCCTCAGCTAGAAGTCAGCAGGAGGGACCAGGGCCAACAGGAATGCCAGGAAAAGTTGTCACTGTGCTTCTCTCAGCAAAGCAAAGATCAGTGAAGACACGAGACCAAGAAGCATTTGGCTATGTAAACAAGACAAGCTAGCCCTCTCACAGTGAAAGACCCCCAGAACTGGGGAGATCCTTACTCAAGTCTCAGGATGACGTGACCACCCAACAACTCACGAGAGACTGAACTTGCTGCAATCACATGAGGTTTATTGGGGATACCGGTACTGGGGTCGATCTCATGACCTTGCCGGCCAGAGGAGTTCGACCACGAACACAAGAAGTGAGGGGTAATTAAAGGGAAACCCCACAAACTAGGGGGGTGAAGGGGTTACTAAGGAAACATAACAAGAGAACAGTGGGAAATTCTAAAGAGACCCAGCCCCTATTTGAGTCAGGGTCATAAATAAAATGTCCTACACACTCATTATGCACAAGAATGTGGTCTGGTCAATGTTATTCACTTTATGGCTAGCCATTTCCTAGAACTACCCAGATGGCTCATATCCTGCCTTTTGTTCTTGGACCTAACTAGGGGGAGCCTTTGTGGCCAACAGGTTTCTGAAACTGGCTAGTCTACATTCTTGGCTCGTTGCAGAGACCTTCTATGTCCTTTAAGTAAAGGTTATACCGTATACATACATTTCCCTTTTCATTAGCATGCTTTCTCCCAAATTTCTAAATTCAGTCTTTCAACAGTCCATTCAGTCCTACGTAGATGTGTTCTCCATGGATCTTGCCTCAGCTGACATCATTCTGTCAATCATCCCTCCCCAGTCTGTGAAAGCAGCAAAATGTTGCAGCACACCAGCAGAAGACTTTTGGTGTGTTTCTCTCTATGGAGTCCTGTCACATGAAGGTCAGCTACACACTGGAAGGTAAACCAATACATATGTGTCATTAGCAAGGAATCCTATCATGTGCTTGCTTTAGCAGAACATCCTTTCACCTGTGTCTGCTTCAGAGAAATGTTCCTTCATATATCTGCTTCACCATTCAACACAACTGACATTCCAAAGAACCCTTAAGTTTCCACCTCAGATGTCCCCATAGGGTTTGTGCTACCTTGGACTATCCTTCATGGGATGTCATAGCACAGGGATGAGGATGATCTCTGAGACCTGGTAGCACTTGTTTTGCTTGCAGTGCTTGAGAGGGAAGCTATAGCTGCATCCACCTAGGGATTGCAGTTCACAGCTGATGGAGGATGCCCGCTGCATTCAGCTGATGGAGGATGCCTGCTGCATTCAGCTTTCCCCTGCTTCCATCCACTGCCTGCTGCATTCAGCTGTTTCCCTGCTTCCATCCACTGACTGCCTCCTTCAACTTAGCACTGGTGGATTCCTTAATCACTTGCTTTGCTTATCAGTAATCTCCAATCTCAGATTCACTAAGTCTATATTAAATGTCTCCTATGACCTAGGCTTTTAGGATAGAGGTAAGAATAGTCAAAACTACCTAATTGTCACACACAGCATCTTCTAGCACAGACACAAAGCTCAGGCATCCTAAAAGGCCTGCTGATGTTAGATGTCAACTCCCTGGAGGACTATCTGCTCATTGTATATTTTCTGGCAGTCTGTATCCCAAACCCTGTATCTGTATATCTGTATATCTGTATATCTGCATCTGTATCTGTATCTGTACATCTGTATATCTGTATCTGTATATCTGTATCTGTATCTGTATCTGTATCTGTACATCTGTATCTGTACATCTGTATCTGTATCTGTATCTGTACATCTGTATCTGTATATCTGTATCTGTATCTGTATATCTGTATCTGTATATCTGTACATCTGTATCTGTATCTGTACATCTGTATATCTGTATCTGTATATCTGTATCTGTATCTGTATCTGTATATCTGTATCTGTATATCTGTATCTGTATATCTGTATCTGTATCTATATATCTGTATCTGTATCTGTATATCTGTATCTGTATCTGTATATCTGTATCTGTACATCTGTATCTGTATATCTGTACATCTGTATATCTGTATCTGTATATCTGTATCTGTATATCTGTATCTGTATATCTGTATCTGTATATCTGTATCTGTATCTGTATCTATATATCTGTATCTGTATCTGTATATCTGTATCTGTACATCTGTATCTGTATATCTGTACATCTGTATATCTGTATCTGTATCTGTATCTGTATATCTGTATCTGTATATCTGTATCTGTATATCTGTATCTGTATCTGTATTCAAAACCCTGTATCTGCATCCACATCCTACCTTTCTGCTAGTAAACCAATGTTGAGCTATCCCACAAGCTTGCTGGCTCTGTGCCTATTTCAAACCCTGGTGTGTTTGTGATTGCTGGCTTCAGTACTCATATTCATCAGTGAAACCACCTCAATAAGCCATCGAAGTGTTGGTTGTATGGAGATCTAAATTACATGATAAGCCTGGGTCCTGGCATGCACAAAAGGGCAGTGTTTTCCCAGTGTGGTGACTCATACTAGTAATCCTAGTACTTGCAAGGCTGAGGAAATCTCATTGCCAGGAGTTCAAGTCTAGCTCAGGCCACATGAGTCTAAAGGTCTAAAGTTAGCCTTGACTATAGTACAATATCTTGAGGGAGGGAGAGAGAGAGAGAGAGAAAGAGAGAGAGAGAGAGAGACAGAGAGACACACACACACACACACACACGAGAAAGAGAGAGAGAGAGAGAGAGAGAGAGAGAGAGACCGCAAAAATAAACACTATTGTGTAAAAGATGCGTAGCTACCTCTACATCATGGACTGTGCTGTACCATGAGTCTCAATCCACCATCAGTCCCTGCTTCAACTACTATAGTAGGTATTGAATCCTTCTGCGGCAAGAGTCATCATCAAATCATCTCCATTAGGACTTATTCCTCTTTATATGCTCAGCATGTTATACTTCTCCAAGAAAAAAAGCATTATCCAAATTCACATTCACTGAATCCCTGAGAGAGCAGGAAAGCCCAGAAAACTGGTCTCTACTGGGTCGTCATCACTTTTACTGTGAAAACATCTACTGGAGTTCGCTTTTATCTTTCTGCAATAGACTCAGTACTTAATTCACTAAAGCCAGGTCTCAGAAAGTACATGAATATTCTGAGTGATTAGCAGAACAACAGCCGTTCACCCCTGCAGAGAAGGCAAGAGCTCTGTGGGAAGGCTCAGGCCCACTGAAGCTGATCTGAGGCTGCTCTTGACAGCAGGAGAAATGAGGTAAGGGGGAATGGGAAGAATCAGAAACAAGAGAGGGAGAGAAATTGAGAAGAGAGGTGGGAACCAAAAAGGGAGATAACTGGCTACTTAGAGCCACTTTTTAATATCTGATGTAAGGCTACCATGCAGAAAGTTCCCCTAAAGGAGAGGACAGTCCAATGACATGGCCAGAAGCCCTGGCACACAAGGTCACACGGCACTTCCCAATACTTTACTATGGAACTGCCTGGACTGCTTAGAATTAAGTGGCCAATCAGATATAGTAAATATGGAGTGAATATGGCCAATTTTTGAAGAAATAGATATCATATTTCTATATAATCACATAAGCAAGTGATTGGCTTATGCTTTTTAAAACGTCCATATATATATATATATATATATATATATATATATATATATATATATATATATATATTGAAATGCTACTACTCATCAGGATTAAAAGTTAAGCTGGAACAATCAAGAAATTAAATGGAAAAATGTATGTCAACATACACTGTCTGAGGAAGGTCTATTCTGTATCTACACACATACACACACCATGAGATCATTCTTCCACCATCAAGAATGGTAGAGGGAGATGGAAGAGAAGGGCAAAGATATGAAATATCACATTGTGACAATGACAGTTACTTAGCTGCTGTAACACACACACACACACACACACACACACACACACATCCACAATGGTCTTTCATTAAAACAGAATTGTCCCCGAGAACAGCCAGGGTAAAATGGCTTCTCCACATTGTCCACTGTCAAGGAAGGCTCTGCAAATGCACACAGCGTCGGAGCTCTTCTTTCCGGAAAGGAAAGGCCTTAGATTTCCGTATTTCCTAGTGGAAGTTGTAACCATCACAGCCGTCATTCCAACTGTGCTAACATTCACTGCAATGGCTCTGGAGAATAGCACCAGCATACTTCAGAGATGACTGCATACTATTCATTTATATTGGATGAATTTATTACACCAGGTATGTGACAGACGATCAACAACAGTGTCATCGAATCACACACATCAATAAATTTGAGTACTAAACCAGTTCTGCCTACAAAGGTAATGACAATCTAGGGGAAAGGGGAGCTGCTCTAATTAATGAAATGCCCTTTGTAGTTCCTAATGGTTGGAGCATTAACTTGAAAATGGCTTTCCCTGTAATAATTTACAGACAAGCATTCTTTAATGGGAAAACAATTTAAATTTATGTGCAATTGAACTGCAATTATTTGATTAACTTTATTAAATTCTTGTTGATTTTACAGTCTGCAAGAAGTATCATTTTTTACAGGTTCCCTATATGGGGGTGCTGAGGTTTTCAGCCTCAGGACTCAATTGGTGTAGACAATGCATCTCCTTTATCCCATCGCTATGACCTCGATGGATGGGAATTGGTTCAGGTGCTTCTTTTTACATGATTATCTCATTGCTTTTGTGTGTGCCCAAAAAGACCTGAATAAACTTAGCAGCAGAATCCAAAGGATTCCCCTGTAGATGACATGTATATGAAACCATGGAAGTTACTGCACTGGGGGGAAGTTTCATTTAACAGAGCGAGACCTGGATCCACTCATTTAGGTTCCATTAGCAAATCCAGGAACTATCTTCACAAAGCATGGCAGTTTGAAGAAAAAGGAGAACTTCCAAATCTATAGTCAAATGTATGCATAAAAAAAAAAGCAAAGGGCCAATGAGCTGACTCAGTGGATAAAGACACAGACCACCAGATTTATAGACCTGAGTGAATCCCTGGGACCCACATGTTAGATGGAGAAAATTGCCTAACAAAGGCTGTCCTCTGACTTCCACATATGAGCCACAGTACATGCATAACACACACACACACACACACACACACACACACACACACGCGCGCGCGCGCGCGCGCGCGCACGCGCGCCACACAGAGAGAGACAGAGACACAGAGAAAGAGAGACACAGAGAGACACAGAGAGAGACTAAAGCCCTTCATGAGAGTCAGCATGAAATTCCTTGTCCAATCTCAGCAAGGCTGAAGCCACCACAATGCCAGATCACAGTGCAGTGTAGCACAGCAGACTCCTGGGAACGCAAGGTGGACTCCACAGTTTAGAAAATGGACGTGAACCAGGAACTAACAAACTACATAAAAGCCAAAAGTTTGCTCAATAGGCATAATGATAATTGACAAAGAAACAATGGTTTGTGGTTAAAATTAATAGCACTGCCATGGTAAATATCAACATTTATAGGATGTACATCTAACTTCAAGCTTATAGGAAAAGTAAGAACTCGCTGAAGAGGGACCAAGCAAGACCGCCCCTTCCTACCCAGCCATCAACATAGGGCAAAGGGAAAAATTAAAAACACGTGAATGAAAATGTGACAGGAGATTCATGTAGACAATTCCAAAGGATCTACAAAGCTGTGTAAAGTTAATAACTGTACTTAATTAAAGTTGTATAGAATACAAAATTCAACTTCAAATTTCAAACATATTTCTACTGGATACAAACAATGAACACTTGAAAAATCAAATTATACAGAGAACCCCTTTAAAATAAAACCACAAAACTGAAACTATAGTAATGAATCTGACAAAACTAGATCTCTCTGTGAAAGAAAAAAACTACAAAATATTATTAAAGAAACATGTTTACGGTTAGAAGGCTCATATTTCTAAGATGTCAATTCTCCAAAAATTGTCCCATTTCAACACAAATTCATTCAAATTCCCAACATAATATTTCAGAGTGATGGGAAAGCTAGTCCTAAGCTGTTGAGATGCCTCTGTGGTAAAGGCGCTTGTCACCAAGCCTGGTGGCTTGAGTTAGATCCCTGGAACCCAACTGAAAATAGAAGGCACAAACTAACTCTGAGAAGTTATTCTCTGACCTCTCACCCACACCGCTGAAGATGATCACATATAATAATAGTAGAGATGATTTTTTTTTTTAATGTCTGCTTCTAATTTTTTTTCTCTAGTCTGGGAAAATGGCTCAGAAGTTAAAAGCACTTGCTGCTCTTCTGGAGGAGCTGAGTTTGGTTTGAGAGCCCATCTTGGGTGGTTTGCATCTGCTTGTTACTCCAGATCCAGAACATCTGACACTCACTCATAGCCTACATGAGATCCTGAGCACAGGTGGCATTCACACACACACACGGGTAGATCTTTATAAAAAAATTTGTCAAAATGCAAAGAATCTAAAATAGATATTTTTGTTTATAATTTGGAGGACATACACTATCTAATTTAAAGGCTTATTTTATAGCTACAGTCATCAAAATAAGGCAATGAGGATATAAACATAGACCCATCAGTAAGAACAGTATTCAGAAATAGATTTTTGTAATTATGGTCAATTGATTTTTGGCAAACATGCAAAATAAACTCAAGCGGTGAACAGATACCCTTTGATTGAGTGGTGTTAGGCCAATTGGCCAACACACAATAACTCCTCAAAGCTTAAATAAAAACTTGTTTCAAATGGATGAGAGGCCTAAGTGCAAAATATAAAGCCGCGAAATTTTTTTTAAATGTTTCAGTGTTAAAAACTGTAATTATGGATTCAG
>NW_022196893.1:23769840-23810448 GCF_008632895.1 Mastomys coucha
GATAGGACACTGAAATCATGAAAAAATTAAACTCAATTAAATTGATCAATAAAACATAAAATGTGGATTCTTGTTCCATTTTAGACTGTTGTAATGAAATGTCATAAGCTTTTATACTGCTGAAATCTGCTCCTTCTGGTCCTGGCAGCTGTCTACTCCCTGCCAGAATGGACGAGGTAGTTCTCTGACCCGCCTTTATGAAGGTCCTAATCCAGCTCCAAAGGCTCTTTGGTCACCAGCCAAAGCACGACTTCCTAATACCATGACAAGTGGAAAGGGAATTCGTAGACATCCAGGACAGCAAATACTCAGAGATAGGTTCTGTATGCAAATACTCAGAGATAGGTTCTGTATGCAAATACAGACACCGTCTGAGAGAATTCACATACCTCACAAAGGATTTGGTCAACCTCTCAAAACCTGGGAAGAAGGTGAACTTAGTTCTGTTCTTTGTACATTTTTGGTTTGGTGTGGTTTACTTTACCTTGAGGAAGGACCTTACGTAGTCCAGGTTAACCTCAAACATTTAAGCCTCTGACCTCAGCCTTTTGAATGCTGGGATTCTAAGAATATACATCACACCCTACATTGAATTGGAAAGATGAAAATTGCTGGTCTCTTGGAATCCCCTGACCACCAGCTCCACGGAAGCCTGCAATCTGGGCATTTGTTAGATAATCTATGTCTCCCCCATGATACAAATGATGTGTGTATTAAGTAAGCTTATAAAATAATACTTCATCATGGCCTTTTCAAGTGCCTTTGGTGTTATTTATCTCTCCTTCTGTATAAGCCTCCCTACTCCCTACTTACTATTTCCACTGATGTTTTCTCTCTGTTTTCCTCTTTCTAGAGCTTCCCATCTGCAGTGATGGGATCTATAGTTTCTATAACACTGGATTCTGTGGCTTCTTCAGGTTACGTACTAAAATCTAAGGATTCAGAGCTAGGCTTCATGAATAAGAGAGAATATTCCACACTTGACATTTTTGGCTCTGGGTTACCTAACTCAATATATTTTCACATCCCATCTGTTTACCAACAAATTTATGATTTCCTTTTTCTTTATGGATGAATACAATTCTGTTGTATGTACGTACCACATATTCGTTATCCACTGTCAGCTAATGGGCATCCAGGCTGCTTTCCTTCCGTAGCTATTGTGAATTGAGTGCCATGAACAAAACATATCTCAGGAATGGGAGTTTGTCCTTCGTCAGGAAATTGGATAGCTGGATCATATGGTAAATGTAGTCTTAGGTTTTCGAAAACTCTCCACACTGATTTCCAAAATGACTGCAACACTTTGCTTTTGTTCCAGGTTTGCAATTGCAATTGTAAATGCACAGTGCCTTACAGTGCATGGAGGCTTCTCTTCCACCTGTGTGATGGTTTCTATAGACTATGCCCAGGGAGCATCACTATTAGGAGGTATGGCCTTGTTGCAATAGGTGTCTCACTGGACGTGGCTTTAAGACCCTCATCCTAGCTACCTAGAAGTGAGTATTCTGCTCACAGCCTTCAGGTGAAGGTGTAGAACTCTCAGCTCCTCCTGTACCATGTCTTCCTGGTTGCTGCCATGTTCCTGCCTTGATGATAATGGACTGAACCTCTCAACCTATAAGGCTATCCTAATTAAATGTTATCCTTATAAGAGTTGCTTTGGTCATAGTATCTTTTTACAACAGTAAAACCTTAACTAAGACAACCTGTTATCCTCTTCTCTAGATCTGGAAGAGGATAGTAGGATATTGGTGCCAGGGGAAAGCAGAAAAACCAATACCACTGGACTATGGTAGGGTATGGAGGGTAACACAGAAAAAGAGATAAATACCACTAAAGATGTTTGAAAAGGCCATAGTTAAACATTATTTTTGAAAGCTTACTTAGGAGTCCAGCTAGCATTTTGTTGATGTTATTGTTGTTTCTACTGATTTCTTGATCTTAGCTTTTCTGAGAAGAGTAAGATGAGATCTCAAAGTGGTTTCAACATGTTAAGGATGTTAACCCTTACAAAGATAGTTCTCAGCTATTTTTCTTTCTTCCTTCGAGAACTCTGTCCAGATCCATAACCGGCTTTTTTTGATTAACCCATTTGTTTTCTTGATGTCTTTTTTTTAAACTTCTTTACATATTCTGTATATTAGTTGTCCATCAAATGTACAGCAAGCAAAGATTCACTTCCATTCCACTTTCTCTTCATTCTACTGGTTGTTTCCACTGATGGATAGGAGCCTTTTAGTTTTATATGGTTCTGTTTGTCCATAATTGGCTTTAATTCCTGGGCAAATGGAGTTCTATTTAGAAAGTACCCCCTACACCTATATCTTGGAGGGTACTACCTATATTTTCTTCTAACAGTTCATACTACCCTCAGTTGCCCACAGAACTTGAAGATAAGAAATTGTTGCTGAAGATACCACACAACAGAAGCTTGAGAAATCAGGCTGGTATTGACCTAGAAGCCTCCTTCCTGAGAGCAAGTTCTCACGATATTGGTAGGTGCTTTGTAAGATGTCAAGGGGCAAAGGAATCAATATTCCTCCCCAGCTGTGGTGCCTACAAACTACAACAATGTCTAGCCCCGCAGAAACACTAATGGTGAAAGAGTGGCACTTACAAGTTGGGAGTAACCAACAGCTCTCTCTTTGGACCTTACTTGCTTTATAAGATGGAATTCATGTTTGGTACAGAAAGTCTAGTCAGCCACACACAGCTATGACAGACATGAGGAGAACCTATTTCTATTTTCCTAAATCACTGTAGCTTCTAAGTGAATCCTAAATACTTATTCTTATACTTAAAATACATGTAGTTTCTTACCTCTCATCAAAGAATCGGTTTTCAGCAGCCGATGGAGTCTACAGCCACAAGTAGTCAAAATGCTGCAAATAAGTAACTTTGGGGTACCCAGACTCAAATGATACATTTACAATGCAATCCCTATACCTAGGGCTTAGGGAATCATAGGAAAGAGGGTGTAACAAGACTGAAAGAGCCAAAGAAGTAGAATGCCTGGTTTGAGACATGACAAAGGTTTTGCACCCATGAACTCTCAATGCTGTTTCCCAAACGAGACCTGTGTAATAACAACACTAGTTGACATCTCAGCATAGATGGAGGAGAAATCTCACAAGGCCCAAGAACCACAGGCAATTACTGGCTGCAAAAGAAGGAAGAATCAGTATTATCCAGGGAGCAGCCTTCTGATAGGATATTACTCACTACACCATAGGAGGGAGAGATAAGAAGAAAAGATCGGAATTCCAGACAGTGGAGGGTATCAGAGGAGTTGGAGGGGGGAGACGGAGGGATGGAAATGATGTGAAAACAGTTTGCTCCTATGCTTAAATCCTCACAAATTTTTTTAAAAACCTACAAAGATGGAAATTGTTCACAGGCATCTCAGCAAAGATGACACAGGAATGATAATTAAGCACAGGAAGATGATCAGCATAATTAGTCACTTGAGAAATAAAAACCAAAGCCACAATGAAACAAATATTTCCACTCATCTATTTGAATGGTTAGAAGTTAGCAGAAACAAAACAGACAATTCCAAATGCTAACGAGGCTGAGGAGAGCAGCCAGACCTCTTGGTGTTTGCTGATGGAAATGCAAAATAGAATAGTCCCTGTTCAGTTTAACAGTGCCTTCTAAAATTAAGCATGTCACCAAAATGTGACCCCTAAATTACACTCTACCCCAGAGAAAAGAAAACTAAATTCACGACAACATCTGAATACAATACTTTTAAAATTATTCTTTAAGCTAGTGATTTGCTTTATTATAGCATTTTCATGCATGTAGGTCATTAAACTCTGTTCTTGGTCAAACTCACCCCCAACTCTTTCCCCCAGATGCCCTGATGGTCTCCTTCCTCTTTTCAAATAGTCCTTCCTTCTGTTTTATATCACATAAATTCTATTACCCTCAGGAGCCCCTATCACCTGAGGACCATGTAGAGCTGTGTGCCCTTCTCCCCAGGTATCCACTCCCTCCAAAATCCCAGCTCTGTCTCCTGAGGACTGCTTACTTCCAGAACCATCCCTGGCTTCCACAGACATATGAGGCTCTGTCACAAGAACCTAGTAGCTGTATGGAGGGTTCATTCCTATGCTCAGAATCTTTCCCACCCACACTGAGTTAGGATCATTTAATATATCCCATTCCCACATCAACAGTGGGACCATGGACACCAGTCATCTGACACAAACCTGCAAGGCAAATAGAGATCTAAATGGCCACCGGTCAAAGGTGAGGCAAAAATCATATTGAAAGGTAGTAGGAATAGCCTGACTCCAGATGTGTAGGTCCCCAGGTATTGCCATCTTGTCTGCCCACACATATCTCAGCCCCCTTTCCCACTCCCCACCATCCACATCTGCCTTGGTAACACATTTGAGACCTGTACCAATCATTGACCCTGCCCATGATCAGGAGGTATTACCCGAAAATAATTAATGTATATACAAACTAAGCATAAAATAAAATAATTGGAAAAATAATCAATCACAATGAATTGTCATGGTGTGTCTAAAATAACTATGCTCTGTCTAAACAAATGCTGTCAGGCAATCCAAATTTCAGCTAACATTGATGTAATTGTTTGTTTTTGCCTTTTAAAAGGCTCTAATTCTGAGGTTCTGTGTGAAGAGACTCAAGGTCCGTTCTTGGTAGCCAAGTAAATTTAAAGGACTTTCATACTCCTAATCAACTTAATTACTCAGATGATCTGTATTTCATAGTAGGTGTCCTCCAAAAAAAAATCAGCTCTCTTATAGTAATATTTCTTGAGAAAAGCAACTTCACTAACTTATAAAATAATGAATTCAAAATAGAAACTACAAAATACATTCAAGGATCTTGGCATCTGTTTCCACCTGCCATTGGATGAAGCCTTTCAGGAGACAGCCATACTAGGTACAAGCATAGCTGAATATCATTAATAGTGTAATATGTAAATAGTAATAGTTTAGCTCTCTCCCATAGGATGAGTCTCATGTTCAGCCAGTCATTTTGGTTGGCCGTTCCCTCAATCTCTGCTCCATACTGTAGGTTTTGTGTGTGGGTTGATGTCCTCCTCCCTCCACTGGAAGTCCTGCCTGGCTTCAGGAGATGGCCACTTCAGTTTCTATATCCCCTGAAGGTAGGAATCTCAGCTAGGGTTATCCCCACAAACTACTCATAACCTCTCCAATCCCAGGTCTCCAGCTAGTCCCAGAGATGCCCCACACCAGTTTCCATTCTCACTCTGAGCCTTCTTGTGCCACCACCTCCCATTCCTGATCGCCATCCCCATATTCTTCCTCAACCCCTCTCTGACCCACTTCTTCCTCTCCATATAACTCTGATGGCTATTTTGTTTGCTCTTCTGAATGAGATTCCCATATCTTCCCTTAGGCCCTCCTTGTTACCTACTTTGGGTCTGTAGATTGTAACATGTTTACCCTGCCCTTTATGGCTAAGGTCCAATTATGAGTGAGTACATACCACACATGTCTTTCTGGGTCTGCATTACCTCACTCAGGATGATATTATCAAGTTCCATCCATTTGTCTCCAGATTTCACTGTCTTTGTTTTTAATAGCTGAGTAGTATTCCATTGTGTAGATGTACCACATTTCCTTTATCCATTCTTCAGTGGAGGGACATCTAGATAAAGGATCCACTGCTAGATATTGGGCAGAGCTCAGGAATCTAGTGGAAGATGTGTGGGGAGAACGGATCGAGATGGAGGGGTCAAGGAAGACCTACAGAGTCAACTAACCTGGGCCCATGGGGACTCACAGAGACTGAACCACCAACCAAAGAGCATACAGGGCTGGATCTTGCCTCCCCCCATGCATTTGTAGTGGATGTGCAGCTTGGTCTTCATGTGTGTCCACTGACAATTGGAGTAGGGGATGTCTCTGACTCTGTTGCCTGCCTTTGGATCCCCTTCCCTTACCTGTATCACCGATTGGACCTCAGTGGAAGAGGAGGTGCTTGATATGACTGGGACTGGATGTTCCAGGGTGGGGTGGTACCTAGGGGGCCTTACCCTTCACTGAGGAGAAGGGAGGAGTAGTGAGGGGGGAGGGATTTGATAGTGGGACAGGGAGGAGAGGAGGAAGTGGGGGATATATCTGGATGTAAAGTAAATAAATTATGGAAAGAAAAAAAATACATTTAAGGAACTCAAAGAGGATGTGAGTAGATTCCAGAATGAAGACCTTGACAATACAAACAATTGAATAAACTAAGGAAGACATGAAATGAGGAAAATGGGATTTAATAAAGAGAATTTCCACTTTATTGTGTATTTTCATTTGCCTTCTTTTACCCCTAAATAAAATGTCATAAAAATGCATGGCTCTCAAGGCGCTCCCTTGCTCTGAGTCCTGGTTCATCATAGCTTCCCTACTTTTGATTTTGGTTTGTTTGTTTGTTTTTCTTTTTTATGTTCTGTTGTCACTTCTAAGCAGCCACAGCATCCCTCCAATTTCCCCTACAGAAACCTTCATCTACACCTTCTCCTCCTCAGCTTTCTTGGCTGCCATGTTCTTACCCTTCAATGGTCTATCCTCACATCCCACTGACCAGTTGGCTCAAGTTCCACAAAGCAAAGTTCATAGAACGTTTTGTTTAAATACTTTCTTTTCTCTGATCAGGAGTCAACAAATGTTTCTCATTTCACAAAGCCTCTGTCTCCGGTACTTCAAAATTAGTGAGTAGTCAAAACATCTCAGAAAAAAAAAAATGGAATGGCAAGATAGCTATGTAGGTGAAGCCATTGCACATCAAGCCTGTCAACCTGGGATCTATATAGTGGAAGGAAGAGAACCAACTCACAGGTACATAAATACGCACACACACATACACCATAGACAGACAGATGGTAGACAGACAGACAGACAGACAGACAGATGACAGATAAATGAACTTTAAAAAATATACATTGACTTTCCGATAAACTCCTCCATTGTCATGCCTTAAATGTCTCCCTTCATTAAAAACTAGCAATACTAATAAAAAAAACCTGTTGTTTATTAATCCTTTCCTATATTCTAGGTACTCTGACATGTCTATCTGACTGAGAGCCGCCTTGTGAGGCCTACTTATTATACCTCTTTACAAATAAAGGATGCTATGATTTAGTCATAGATAAGTGTATAAGACATCAAATAAATGTCTAAACTAGGATTGAAGCCTATGTTTTTCATTTCCAAAGCCTTTAAAAGAACCTCACATTTATTTGACTTGACCTGTAGCATCTTTCTCAAATCATTTCTTGCCCTTAAATATCTTCTTCCCAAAGAACCTTTGCTAAAGGTTCAAAGATTCTCCCCTCATAACACAGACCATTTAATCATCCTTGGTGGATCCTTGAAAGATTATTCTCTTGTTAAGGTTAGGGTTAGCAATTATGGGACAACCCTAATTGCTTAAGGTGTTACCTATGCATCAAGTTCATTCTCCTCCTCATGACCCAACATTCTTAGTTATTTGCTCACAGGACAAAGTACCCAAGATCTAATGAATGAATACCTAGTTCGTGTCTTGCAGTCAGAAGAATAAGTCACTGCCTGCCAAAACTCACAATAAACTTTGTGTGAGCAGAAAGGGCCACCCTCCTTCCTATCCTTTACCCAATTTCCCTTAAATAGCTGTTAAACTGCACTCCACATGTGCACAGAGGAGTTAATATTCTTGTTTGCCATAGTCACAGATAAACAAATCCAAGAGTTGGGAAGGGCCATCACAGGTTTTGTGTTGAAAATTGTAATGACCATCGGGCCCAGTGTCCTGCAGGGCAGAACATGAGCACAGTAGACAAAGGTGTAGAGGCTGCATACCACGTGTAATCACAAAGCCAAGTGGTGAGGAGGGACGCTTGCCAAGCTGGAGGACTCCGTGTTTGTAATGAAGGGATGGGATTTCTTTGGAAATCGTATATTCCTGCCAGCTGGATGATCTCATCTTCACAATGAGCTTCGCTGGCTGATAACCACGGGGTCCCAGGAATTAGGCAGACTCACAAATCACCTGCATAGCATTCTGGCTCCATGTTAGAAAGCTGAATTAATTGCCTGGAAATAAATGAAGGGGTAAGGCCAAGAATTGCCTCATTAGTATGCAGCAAGGCTGCTGTCTTTTGAAGAAAGGGAAAGAAGTTGGGAGGGAGGAAAGGGAAAGAATGGAAGGGAGTGAGGGAGAGAGAGGAGGAAGAGGAGGGGATAAAGAATGAGAAATTGTTATTTTACAAGCACATTATAACTGCCCTGTGACTGGATTGGATACGGGATATTCTGGTCTAGCAAAATTCAAGATGTCCACTTAGAGTATGCCCACACTTTCTAATGCTCTCTAAATACAGCAGCCGTGCTCAGAAGCCCGGCGATTGATCTGTATGCAACGCAGACAGAGCAGCTACACGGATGCTTCCTTTTTATTCCCCAAATGAAATGTAGCAGCATTCAGGTGTTTTTCTTTGGCAAGAAAGATGGCAATTGAAAGACACAGAGCCCAACAGGTGCACCACTCACAGGAGCTCACCGGTGGCTTTAATCCAGCACACTCTACAGCGGAAGTCGGATCCTCCAGGCAGCACTAACACTCTCTTCCACAGTGCCTTTAATTTGTGCAGTTAATAATTCCATTTAGTCCTTTAAAACACAGTCATGAAAGCCGGGTCTGGAATGTTTAAAAGCACTGCTATTTTCTCCAGAGAAAGGGCCAAGGGGCCCTGATCCTGGGCAGACACTTGACAGAGGCCAAACAAAGATCACAGCACAAAGGGAATTGTAAGGGCTGTGTGGTGGCCAGTGTGTCCTGGACATGATGTCTGCACAACCATGCCATACATCCAGTTTATATACTGAAAATACAATCTGCAGTGGGAGAGATGGTGCTCGGTGTGTGGAGTTTGCCTTTTGGGGATGAAAGGATCGTTAGAATGAAGCTCATGCAGAGACAATTAGTGTCTCACAGGGGAACAAGGAGGAGTCCTTCATCTCTGTTCCACCAACACTTCCACACTGGATTTCTAGCCACTAGAACTGAGAAATAGATGTTTAAAGCATTTGGTTCTATGGTGATTTGTTACAGTAACTCAAACCCACTAGTGAAAACCAGACACTAAACCAGGTGTGTGGCTCATATCAGACAGAGTTCACCTGAATTCACAAAATATTACATATAATATTTTGTGTATTATATCGGTGTAATAACCAGAAGCCAAAACCATCTCACAATGACCAACAACAGCTAGAGAGCCAGACTTACTGGGAGCTTCAGAACAAAAAGTACTGGGACTGAAAAAGATAACTCAGCATTTAAGAACACTTGGGGTTCATGCAGAGGGCCTGAATTTGGTTCCCTGCACCTGCATCACATGGCTCACAACTGACTATAAGTCTGGTCCCAGGGTATCCAACACCTCTTCTGGTCTCCATATGCACTGTGCACATACTCAGACTCAGGCACATACATATAAAATAAAACAAGAAAATAAATCTTTTTCAATAAGAGAATAAAAGAGACAGAAGTCACACCTCTATCTATAAGTGAGGGTCACAGAAGCTAGTTCCTTTTTAAGGACTAAGGAATCTAGAGTCTGGTGTCCTTAGGCAACAAGAACTGTAGAAGGACACCCACAGAATCCACAAGTGGAAATGTGTATGCTTCTTCCATTTTCTATTCTTTCTTACATCCCTGCCTCCAAGGCTCATGTTTGAGAAACTGTTTTAATCACTTAGTTTACTAACCCAAGTGTCAGTCGCTGAAACAAACATCCTCACAGACATACCGGAAATATGCTATTCACTTTTCTAGGTATCTACCTACTTGACTACTAGGACTAGCCATCAAAGGGCCCCAGTGAGATGAGAGATGTAATGATGTTCATCCTTGTGGTCCTGCACACCCAGGGATGCCTCTGTTTGATGCCAGTCGTCCTCCAACGCTTGTACTTTTTATCTGGGTTATTGACATTCTTTAAACTTTAATGCCTCTCCACCACCACCTCTTTCTCTAATCCTCTTATGTGCAGCCCAAAACCTCAGGCAAAAATAAAAAACCAACCCCCCCCCAAAAAAAAACAAACAAACAAAAAAAAAAACAGGTACTGTAGTAGTTTGAATAAGAATGACTCCATAGGCTCAAATGTTCGAATGCTTAGCCACCAGGAAGCTGAATGTTTGATAGGATTAGAGAGATTATGAGGTATAGCCCTGTTTGAGGGAGTGTATCCCTGGGAGTAGGCTTGGAGGTTTCAAAAGCCCATTGCTGCTCTCTCTTTCTACTGGTCAGAATATAGTTCTCAGCTATTGCTCCAGTACCTGCCTGCACGCTGCCATACTCCCAACTCTGATGATAATGGACTAAGCCTCTAAAATAGTAAGTCAACCCCAATTCAATGTTTTCTCTTATAAGAGTTGCTTTGGTCATGGTGTCTCTTCACAGCAATAGAACAGTGACAAAGATAGATACAATTTGGCTTCGTCCACTTGTGGACCACTTTCCTTGTGGCTCTTTTTAATGGGGTATGATCTAGAATATCCTCCAGGATTCCTCATCCTGAAAACCAAAAAGAAACTACCCAGGAACCTGGAATCTCCTACCTGAATTCCCTTCCTTCCGACCGTACTGGCTCCAACACCTTGACATTGGGCTTAAGAGTCTTTTGTATTTCCCTTCATCTTTCAAAGGTCAAAGGAACCCTGCTTTGTTCATACTTTCTTGTTAAGTACCCCCAAACATACACTGGCAAAAATCTCAAGAAGCAAAGTCTCTCTAGCTTTGAATGGATCCTTGAAAACGTGGAAGCTTCTGGATTGTGGGGATAATTGTGAAGCCCGATTTCTTTTGAATGAGCCAAAGAGAAACACATCCACAACTCAAGCTGGGACTGCCTTTCGGGATTGTCTTTATCACCCACACTGCACACCAATGCCCCCGAGCGGATTCACAGGTACAGTTAGCCATGACTGCTTTTCCAGTTCAAAACTGTCTTACGGTAAAGCTGAGCATATTTTTCTGTATATGATAAAAAGACATACTCATCCAGGGATGGTGGCATAGACCTTTAATACCAGCACTCTCTCAATGGTAAACTGTTTGGGATAAAGATGCCTACAATAAAAGACAAGTGTGTCATATATTCTCTCTCTCTTTCTTTCTTCCTTCCTTCCTTTCTTTCTTTCTTTTTTAGGGGTAGGGACTGAGGGGAGTGGGTATTTCATGATATTTCTTTGGCTGGCCTAGAACGCACTGTAGAGGTCTAACCAGCCTCAAATTCACAGAGATCCACCTGCCTCTTGAGTACTGGTTCTCTTTAGCATATTCGAAAGAAATTGGGCTTCATGATTATACCCACAACCTAGAAGCTACCACATTTTCAAGTACCCATCATGAGACACCCACTCCCTTACCCCACACCCCAAAAAAGAAAATAAAGAAAGGAAAGAAGGAAGAAGACAAGCTAGATCTGCTGTCATAGATGACGACACATTTCCGTTTTCAGTTCCAACCTAAAGAGCCTCATTTTTGGAAGCATTAGTCAGCCCCAGAGAGGGATCTATGATTTCAGCTTTATTTTCCTATCTGCTGAACTCCTTGATAGGTTGAAATACACTGGACTACACATATAAGAAGGTTTGTCCTAAAGCGGTTTCAGCCATGAGCTATGGGGAACTTTGTATCCCTCAATGTATCTTGTGCTGAAGTCCTAATTCTCAGTGCCTCGGACTGCCAGTGTATCCGTAGGCAGTGATGCTTACAAAGGTAACAGGTTAAATGAGGTCATTAGTGGAAGCCCTGATTGAATGGCTGCTGATCCTTATTGAGAAGGGGATGTTAGAAGCAAGCACAACGCCAGGGAAAGTACTCTGTGAACTTGAAGGTGAAGATTGGGTTGTGCTTCCTGAAGCCAAGGAATACTAACGATTGCCAAAAAACAAACAAAAAACAAAAACAAAACAAACAAACCACAACCACCATAATGGTAGAGAGAGGCATGGATCTTCTAAGACCCTGTTCTCTAACTGGACTTCCCTTTCAGCCTCCTGACCCAGGAGACACACAAATAACGAGTGCCTACTGTCTAAGACACTCTCTTTTTGCTACTTTGTACATCTTTTAATCCCAGTACTCAGTAGGCTGAGGACCGACCAGCTTGGGATAAAGAACAAAAGAACCACCAATAATGTCTATTTCCAAACTATAACCTTCTCTATCTCTGTCTGGAAAGTCCCCCTTTAAAACCCTACAGAAACAAAAAAATTCTCATAAGCCTGTATGGGAATGACTTCAATTACCATTAACTACCAAAGAACCACTAGGTTAACTACCATTCCTGTAGCCTGAGGATGCTGTGACACTGGATATGGTCTCTGGGGTAGAAATGCTGCTGCTTGAGACAGATAGCACACAGCCAGCGAAGAGCACACCTACAGAGAAGATGCTGCCCATGGGCTCCCTCGGCTGCCCTTCTCCTTAGCCTGTGGGCTTTTTCTGTTTTCTTCAGTATATCCACAATGTCTGAATCTAATGACCAGAGATTTTCATGGAGTTAAAAGCACTCTCTTTTAAAATATGACATCAGATGGAACCACACAATTAGAATCAAAAACAAAGCAAAATATTAGGGTTGGGGTTGTAGCTCAATAGGAAAAATACTTTTCTGGCATGCTCAAAACTACCAAAGGATTTGTAGTTTGTTCCCCAGGACTGAAAAGGGAATGATAACAGAATAGACTTGATAGCAGCTGAAAACACCAGGCCCCCAGGCTGCACACCGAAGGTTTAAGGGTCCTTTGGGGTTTTATAAAAAGGTGTGCCTCATTCAATGCCTTACTCACTATTGTAACAATCAGGTTACCTGTTGGGGTCCCTCAGCTGCAAGACGTTGGAGTTTGCCACTGCAGACTCAACTCATGCCTGCTGTGCGCCTGCTGGCTGGCACGTATACAGCCTGAGGACATCTGTTGTTGACCTCCTCCCCCACTGTGGACTGCTCCTCCAGCCATTCCCCGGAGCTGAGACCTGCGGGACACCGAGTTTCCACCTTCAGCCCAGCAGCCGGTTTCCCTTTGACTTCCTCCTTGACTTTGTTTAGACTCTTCCTGACTCCTCCCTAATTTCCTTATGTTATTCAAATGTCGTTGTAACCAGAGATTCAGTTTGTTCTCTTGTATATAATTGCTGAACCCCACCCCAAGTAAAAGAGAGCCTTGATTGGAAACCCTCAACTTGGCTCCGTGTCCTTTTGTTCTCGAACTCTGTGTTTCAGGTCTCCTTTCTCCCTTCCGTCGAGACAGAACCGGTTCATGAAACTGTGGGACAGTTTCATAGTTACCAGTCATTCTAGGAAAGTCAAATTGACCGTGGCCAAGTGGGAAGGAGTAAAAAGGTATCGATGTTGTGGAGGTAATGCTACTATACCCTGGCTGAGAAAAAAAAAACATCTTGTCACCAATAATCACACGCAAAAACAATACAACTATTTAAGGCACAATTTGAGAAACAGCATCGCTGAAGGCACAGAACAACCATATGCTTGCTAAATTCACCCGAGCAGTCTCTGAAAATGAGCAGTTCTTGACGAACCATCCACATACTTGTGAGAGTTTCTCCCTTCGAACCTAAGGGGAACCTAGCTTTAAACGAAGGAACTGGCCTTCGGTGCTGTCCAAGCTCTAGGCCTGAATGTGAAGAGGGCCTGATGCACGTACACTCTGAGGCTAGTCTTGAGAGCTTGAGTCGTGGGTGGTTTGTGTAGAGAGGTTCCATGGAAAGGAGAAGCTGTGATCACATGAAGAGTGGGGTCGAGCTCAAATGAGCCTAACCCCGTGACACCCTTGAAGAATGGAGCCACGGTGCCAAACTGAAAGGCTAACTTCAAGGTGACACGACTGAGTTCAGCCAAGATTGCAAAATTGGTGCAAATAATGGGATGTTGTTCAGAGCCAAAGTAGGAGTGGCTTGTTAAGGGGCCAAACATCACAAGGCATCACCACACCTTCCTTTAAGCCAGAGAAGAAAAACGAAAAACGAAAAGGTGTAGTGACATGCTTTATTCAGAGTTGCGCGGCATCTTCTACCCTCAGCATCTCACAAAATCCTGCTCTCTATTTTCAGTCATGTAAAGAAAGGAGGAGAACAGAAAAGATCAGGAGTAGGAGAGTCAGCAAGACTCTTCCAAAGAGCTCAGCACACAGTCTCAGGCAGCAGACGTCTGGAGAGCAGAAACCCTCATATGCATCCCCTCATATGCCCTCATATGCATCCGATGCAGTGTATTGTGCACTCTCTGGACTAAGAAGTCCCAGAAGCCTTCAGTGCAATGTTGACTGTGCTGAGACTATCTGGACATCCTTCTCATTACCTCATCTGTATTCTAAGTTTTCCTCAAATCTTTAAGGCGCTGATGAACAACCGAATCAATTGACAGCGGTGCTCCCCTCATTTGACACCCAGACTGCATGCACAGAAGGACATACAGATAGTCAGAGTTCCCGCCACCTTAGAGGTCCCAGTTTCTGAGAAGCCCAGTAACAAGGTCTTTTGGGCTCCTACCTGCTGTCCCAGGAGCCAGTGTCTGTCAGGTTCTTTACAAATAAGCAAGTCATCCAGTTCTCAAAACACTCTGGATGGAAACACTTTAATGAAGCAGACCTAATTTTTCAAACTCACCTTTGGTAACATGGTATAAATGAGCTATTCTTCATGTTCTTGTAGCTTGACAGGAACACGAAAGTGTACCAAATCATTAATTCTCTAATTTACCCACGTAACATAAAAACCAGCTGGCTTTTAATATTTAATTAAATTAGTGGGCTCCCCAACTGAGTTCTAATATTCCAGTTCCAATTTTCAGCACAAAGCTAATATAAAACCAGAAAGCTCTGAGTGATATGGGGAGGGAAAATGTGACCTTGGAAGGATAATGTGAAGATGTCTACAAATGAAAAGATCTCTCTCTCCCTCTCTCTCTTCCTCTCTCTCTTCCTCTCTCTCTTCCTCTCTCTCTCTCTCTCTCTCTCTCTCTCTCTCTCTCTCTCTCTCTCTCTCACACACACACACACACACACACTTTCCCTAAGCAATACAAGATGTTCAAAGTTAACACTTTTATTAAAAAACATTACATTTTCTTTTAAGAAATAACATTATGGGCTGGCTAGATGGCTCAGTGGGTAAGAAAACTGACTGCTCTATCCAAGGTCCTGAGTTCAAATCCCAGCAACCACATGGTGGCTCATAACCACCTGTAATGAGATCTGACTCCCTCTTCTGGTGTGTCTGAAGACAGCTACAGTGTGCTTAATTATAATAATAAACAAATCTAAAAAAAAAGAAATAACATCATGAGATAAAACGAATATGCATTTGAGGCTGCCTCTGTTCATTAATTAATTCAATTTTTAATGATGTTTTCTCAAGCCTCTCACACACAAACATTATACCTAGCTCAGAGCAATGGATGAATCATAGTGTTGTGCTTCCTAAAGCAGCTCCTTGTCTTTGTTTCTTGGGGACCTTGAAGCTCATGCACACGTATATGCATGAGTGCATGAGTTCATGTGTGCATGTGTGTACATGTGTGTGCATGTGTGTGCATGTGTGTACATGTGTGAAGGGAGGAATCTTACATACATCTAATCTTTGAGCTTTAGTCTACTGTCTCTAAGTAAGAACCTTAGCAAGCCCTCATTCATGAAAATGAAATTACCTCCTGTATTAGGCGGAACTTAGTGTGCTATGTCAGGTCAACCAAACAAGGAGGGATTAGGAGTACTCTGCGCAGGTTTCATTGCTGGCCTCTGCATTTGTTCTTATTGGGAGACGAACCAGAAAGAGGGTCATGGGTCTTCTAATTGGTCACTTTCACACACAGTAAATCTGGGTGCTTAAATCTGACCCCAAAAAGTACAATTTCAGACCTTTTGTTTGTAAGTGCCTACCCTGGTTGGGTCAGCATTCCATGTTAGTTTATAACTTGGTTTGGATTAAACTGGACTACATCAATCTAGCAGAACTATTTTTTTCAAGGTGACTTAAGCCCTCTTGGTGAGTGTTTATGACCCAGCTGCTAAGTAGTAGTAGTGCTTTGTTGTTGTTTTGTTTTGTTTTTACAGGTTTTTTTACATCTCTAAAGCTATATATTTACCTACCTTCTTAAATGTACAAATCCCTAGTACAGGGTCCCCAATGAAGGAGCTAGAGAAAGGATGCAAGGAGCTGAAGGGTTTGCAGCCCCTTAGGATGGACAACAATATGAACTAACTAGTACCCTCAGAGCTCCCAGGGACTAAACTACCAACCAAAGAGTGCACATGGTGGACTAATGGCTCCAGCGGCATATGTATAGCAGAGGATGGCCAAGTCGGTCATCAATGGGAAGAGAGGCCCTTGGCCCTGTGAAGGTTCTATGCCACAGTGTAGGGGAATGCCAGGGCCAGTAAGCAGAAGAGGGGGTTGGTGGGGTAGGGGAGGGAACGGGGGTTTGTTTTGGTTTTGGTTTTGGGGATTTTTTTATTTTTATTTTATTTTTTATTTTTTGGGGGGGAGGGGAAACTGGGAAAGGAGATATCATATGACATGTAAATAAAGAAAATATCTAAATAAAAAATTGATCAGGAAAAAAATGTACAGATCCCTTTTATAATCATCTACAAATACATAGATATTTAAATACATAGATATTTAAAAGTAAATATCTATGTATATATCCTGTTGATTCTGTTTCCTGGGGGGACACCTGAGTAATGCAGATACTTTTAATTGGCTACAATTACATTTATAATATCTTATTTTTAAATTTAATATAACATCATAAGGATTATTTCATCTTATTACATACTCCTAATGGGTGTTCTAATGGCCCATAATTAGTTGTGCTCATTAAGAAGAGCAAAGGGAGCCTCCTGTTTTATTTTCTTTGTCTCGGCTATTCGGATGTCATGCTAGAGGATGCTTAAGCTTACTGAGTGAAAGAAGCATAATGAGAAAGTGAGGTAAGATAATGAGAGGCAAATGGAGAGGAGATGGAAGCAGCAGAGTGGACAGTGGAGACAGGTCAAGGTCTCCAGTGGAGAGCACCTCAGAGCGCCACAGGTTTCCATCTCTGCAGCAACCCACAAGCCGCTGAAGGGACCCAGGTCCTGGCTGTACCCAGGTGCCTGCTCTGCTCTCCTCTCTGTCAGCAGGAAGTAGAGAAAGTCCCAAAGAGTGCCTTGGCAGGGCCAGGCAGGCACACTTTGTGTGACCTGAGCGGTTACATCATTTACTATTCTACTAAACCAAGGTAGCAGCATGGTGCCCAGGAAGACATCAGAAAGGTTAAGTAATATGACCAAGGCCACAGGGCCTTTCCTACGCAACTAAAGCTAAATCCAGACCTAATTCCAAAACTACTGATCATCCTGCTGAAGTAGTGTTTCCTGATTTACTTTAACCTTTTTGTTTTTTAAATTCGAGCCTTTAGCCCTGAATTTCTAAATAGTATTCTGATTGAAATGCATAGTTTTGTATCCAAGGATACATACAGCTATTGTTTCTCAAATGTTCCTAGAACTTAGAGAAAGAATGAACTGTCTGAAATACTACTGCTCCCCCCAGGGTGTCGGTACAATCGTGGTAATATTGTTTTACTGTTTGGCAAAATGAAAGGGAGAATTCTGCCTTTATAAGGAGTCAATCCATAGAGACCGAACAACATGTCCCTGCTGGGGACAATGGTCTGGAGTGAAAGTATCCAATTCACCTTCATGTACTGAAAAATGAAAAGGCTTTGCCTCTGTCGTTCAAGTTTGCAGGACACAGAGACCAAAAATGTAAGCATTTCTTCCTGTGTGACTAGGTAAGTTTCCCAAAGGAGGAATGCAATCTCCCAACGAGGAGTCAAGAAAGAGGACCAGAGAGCGCAGCATATATATAAAATGTTCTTTTTTAGAGAGACCTAGCATAAGCAAACCCTTTCCTCCCTCTACCTCAAAGGCATGACTGATTAGATTGTGTTACAACCTCTGCCACCCCACACACTACATTGCTTTTTGGAAAGCTACAAAAGATTAAGGAAATGATATTAAGTAAATAATATGTATATGCCACCCACCATGGGGAGGGCTCAACACAGTAGATCCTCAAAGAAATAATGGTGGTTGCTCTTCAGCCATCTGCATGGGGAGGACACAGAGAATAGACGGGAGAGGATCAAAGGACACAGAACATGGAGGAATGGAGGATCAATCTTGGAAATGTTGCTCACTTCCCTCTACCACCACCTCATGATGAGCACAGAGCTCCCTTCAGTAGAGAAAGCAGAACCTGTCACTCCAGGCTGCGAGTATGGGAAATGCTGTTAAAATAAGGGAGGACCTGCTGAGTACTCACAAGGCTCTCACTGAGCATAGCAACAGTTAATGAACAGACTACACAGTCATTAAAGAACATGAGGAATTTTTTTTTTCTGAAAATTCAGCATTAGCGCTGAAAGCCTTCTCCTGATTATGTTTTATTACCTGGTTTGTTAAGCATCTACTGTAAAGTGCTGTTAAATTATAATGAATTAGACTCCTTCCTCAGAAGCGCCACTGAAAAGTACTTAGCAAGCTCATCTGGGCCATAAATATGTAATTATTTATTTTATTAAGTAGCGTTGATGCCTTTACATATCGCAAAGTACTTCTTCATTATTTTTTCCTTAAAAATTTTAAATGCTTATAAAGCATGGGGGTCTTGGATGTGGTCATATTCTGAAAAAAAAAAAAATATTGCAAAGCTCTAAAGAGTTTCTTGCCTGCTTGGATATTGCTGACGATTTTACCTTTCATGTCCAGATCACAGACCACAGTGAGAATTTTGTTAAGGGTATAAAACTTCCTTCACCAAAAATAATATAAGCAGAGGATGATACATAAACCTTTAAAAGTCCCATGGACCCCACCAGAAAGTTCCTTTCCTTGGAATCCTAGAGAGGAAACACAGAGTTAAGGGATTTTCAAAATCTCAATAAATATATACAATAATAAATGCTCTGATAGATTACACTTAACTTTTTCAAGTTATACTGTATTGAAGGAGGAGCCCCCGACTGTCACTTAATGGCGAAGAATTTCAAGGTCATCTCAGTTTTGATTTTGTTGGTTAGAAACAACCAAACAATGCCCTACCCCCTTTGCCTTCTTCTGTCAACCCAAGACACACTGTCTTGTCATTTCTCACAAGATAATTTTACATGAGAAGAGAAATTAGTCACCGTAGCAATGTCAATAGAAAAACAAACAAATACATCCTGGTCAGCTTATTGAGCCCTTGTTCTGTGCTAAGCTTTATACTGAGCAACTTCTTGCTTTGTCCAAGTCATCCATCACAACAGGCACAGGCAAAGCTACTGTATTTACCCACGGAGAAGGGGGGGGGGGGGCATGAAAATCTGGTAAATAACCAAGCTGACATTCCTTTTCCAGTTACCAGACTGATATTCCATTTTTCTCTTATACCTTGGCATCTGGGCCCAAACTATCAGAACTGAGTTTCTTTTTATCTCTAAGGTTCTGTGAGAGAGAAGCAGTTTCATTTTATTTTGGAGAAATAAATGACCTAAATCAACTTTCTCGACTTGTCCTTGATTTTTGTGCAAATTTATTATAATGAATTATGAAGCGAAGGGTGATGGTTCTCAATTCAGAGAATTTTAAATAGTCTTAAATCAAAGTTGTAGCATAGACCCATTTGTCCAGGAGAGAGGAAAAAGAGAAAGAAAAAAAAAACAGTAAATCTTTTGCACAGCAAAATTATCATAAGGGTACGTGGAGTCCTCCAGTCTTAAGGACTTCCCTTCTGTGCGTGGGAACTGCAAATCACTGGGTTACTGAGCAGTGTGAGAGGTGGGTCCATCAATCTCATGCTCATCATTGGCTACAGACTGATTTGACTTTGTAATCACGTGCTCGCACTGTACCATCGGTGATGTGGGGGTCTCCAGAGAGAGTGGCAGGCAGACTCAGGAAGCATGCTGGTGGCTCAGTCTTAACAGATCCTTAGATGAGGAATAGAGGCAACAGATAAGAAAGGGCAACTTGGGGAAGCATCAGCAACATAATAGTGACACCCAAGAGAACCCCCTCAGCATGAAGCAGCAATAAAATAGAGGTAGAAGTGAATGGGAAGAAAAAACTACCAGGAGCTCTCCTAACCACTCCAGTGCACAGATTTTTCTCCCAAGGATACTCGGATCCCTGCTGGGGATATGAATATGGAGCTAAGTATGCGAATGATAGCTATTCTGGTTGAAATTCAGGAATTCTAAGTGTGAGAAACTTCAATCCAGTCACTCAGTTACTTGAAATCTTACTGAAAGCTGCTGGTGGTGAATGCATTCCAAGTTTGTCTAGGAACTTGGTGACTCATTCCTATTGCGGGGCTCAGCAAACTTCTATTTTTCTAAAATATTAGAGAGTAAATATTTTGAATTTTGTGGGACATCCTGTCTCTGTAGAAAATACCAAACTCCACCATTATAGCATGGTGGGAGCCCTGTGTGTGGTGATGGGTGAACTTGTGTTCAAGATAGCTAGCTAGATTAGACAGCTTATATACCAACCTCTACTCTAGAGTTTAAATCCAACTCTACTATTTATTGGTCTAAAGTTTTGATTTTATCTCTCTCAACTTCACTTACTTTTCCTCAATGAAAACTCCTGGAGTTTTTCCAACAGTATAATCAATTTTTCTCAAATAAAAAATATTGAAAATGTTTTTCCATGGGATATAATTTGGAGAATATCAATCTTTTTAGATCTATCAAATTATGTAAATAACAGAATAATTATATTCATGTGTGTCGACACATCTATATTGTGATAGTCAATCTTGGTTGGCAATTTGATTGGTATGCCTGTGGTGGCATTTACAGGACCGTCATGGGAGAGAAACTAAGGTGGGAAACGAGTGGGAAAGATGCACTATGAGCATAGGCAGTGACCTGCACTAGGGACTTGTAAGTCCAACTCCTCAACTGTGGACAGTACTCTAGCTCTTCAACACAGACACCTGTCAGCATCCATGCCATTGATCCCTTGATAACAAGCACATCATTGGTCCCTTTGCACCCAACATCCAAGACTGAGCAGCTACCAAGTTCTCTATATCTACAGTATAGATGGGCATTGTTAGTCTATCCAAGCTTCCAACTACATAAGCCAGTCCAATAAATCTATTTTGATAATTATATATATGAGTTGCATTAGTTCTGTTCTCATAAATAACCCTGCTTAATATACATATATGATTTATTGAATATATATGTATATATGTATATGAATATATATATATATATATATATATATAATGTGATAGACACTCAAATGAGCACTTTATAAACTATCAAAACTGATCTTCCTAATTACCCTTCAAAGCAGATAGTAAGTGGCTCAAAGACATTGGGAAGCTGGAGAAAGTTGCCTAGTTAAAAGTGGTCGAAATGTGACAGTTAGTTGCTCATCAGAATCTTTATCTTGGCTTACAATGCAAGATGACTTGGCCAGGAGAAAAAGAAAAGAAAGGAAAGAAAAGGGGAAAACAGGAGAGGAGAGGAGAGGAGAGGAGAGGAGACGAGACGAGACGAGACAAGACGAGACGAGACAAGAATAGCAGCCTGAAGACTCATAGAGACTAAAGGGACTGGACTCCCTGTGAACTAATTATCACACACAGAGATCAATGCATCTCTCAAGCTGCATCTGAGACACTTCTGTTTTCAACAGACGACAATTGTCAGAGACCCACAACTGGTCAAGGTGCAGGGAATAAGAGACTGCAGAATTATGGGCCCTAAAGGGATATAAGAGCATACCCCCTCCTCCTAGGCCTTCCCAGTGTAGAAGAGGGGGAGCAAAGAGTGTAAGAATCAGAGGCAGTACATGACTATAAGGAAGAATCTGCTGGGCACAGAAGGACAGCTACACGTATGAACTCATGGGGGTGAGAGCATACACCAAAACTGTACAAGCTCAAGCCAGACCAAATCGCCTGGAGATAGGAGTTGGGTACCCAGTTCCACCCCGAGCCACGGAGCAACTGCCAAATGTTGGCTGCAGGCAAGGGGAGATTAGTTTCCTCTGATAGTGTAGCCCCTGGTACTTCAACCACACTGCAGAGGAAAACCAAACATCCAAGCGTATTTGGGACAGCACAGATTGGTCTTAGAGGGCTCACAAAAAAGGAAAAAGGACACAAGTTGGATGGTTGGGGAAGAGGATAGATCTGAGAAGGACTGAGGGATGATGAGTACAACTTTATGAAACTAAAATCTCACAAAAGAACTAATAAAAGTTTAAAAAAAAAAAAATCAAAATGACATCCTTCCAGCCCAACTCCATACTAAACAACTCTCCTGTTTGCATTGGCCCCGTGCCTGAGAATATTACATAGTCACTGACTTCCACCCTCATGCTATACTGAGCTTCTCCCCTTAAAGTCACCTATAGCTCCTATGTATTCAAAACCATTGACCACTTCCCGTTTCATTTTTAAAATTTCTATTAACGCATATGTTCTTGATTTTCTATATGTACACCATATATGCAGCCAAGCATGGAGCCAGGAATGGGTCTCAGATGCACTGGATCTAGAGTTGCAGTTGGCTGTGACCCACTGTATGTGGGTGCTAGGCACTGACCCTGGGTCCTCTGCAAGAGCAACAGGTGCTCTGAGCTCAGGAACATTCTACAGCCTCCATTTTTTTTTCTTGACCCACTTGATCTTTCTAGGGTAACCCTTCTTAGGAACCCTCTCTTCTCTATAACATCCTCAAAGCCCACCCCCTTTACATCATAAATCAAAGCTCAAATGCCTATCCATGTAGGACAGATGACAAGCCGTTGTGCCTTCCATTACACTTCTTTCCCAAATACATTTGTGCCATAGCAAGCATATAGTGCCACCCTATCTGCCATAGTGTCACAGGTTCATCCACTCTTGAAACCCGTGGAAATGTGGCCCCTCTTTCATTTCCCTGTTTTGGTGGAAATATGAACACAAGAAACATAGCGATGTATGCATGTGATAAGTAGCCTTGGATACATGATACTAAAACAACAGGTTATGTGTCACAAAAGACAAGGCTAGAATCTATGCACCCCATTAGAGAAGCTAGCCAACACCCTGCAGGTCCAAATCAGCACTTCTGTCTGCAGGATGGTCCCCTGCTTTGACATCTTTGAAGTCAAAGCCAGAATAATCTCTGTGAATCCGTGCCTATCTTGTACCTCTGGCACTCCTTGATCTTTTTCTTTTTCCAGGGCTCTTCTTCAGCCTCCCTCCTTCACCACTTTTCACCTATCAGAATGCCTTCTAGTTAACTTGATTTTTACACACCATATTATTCTCTTTGTGATACCCAACTATAAAATCCTCTCACCAGCTTCATCTGGCTGTAAGTTTATTGTGAGCAGTAACTGATTTTTCTTCCCGGACAGCACACAGACACTTGAGAATTCGTCATAAATATATTCTGATTCACTAATATTCACTTTCAAAATCTGTCTTGGAAGTACCTTAAATGCTTGTCAAATGGTCCCATGGCTATTCCCAGCTTCCATTCTACATACTTCAACTTACAGTTGTTTCCTCCAATTCCTGGAAAAACTCTACTGTGCCAGAAGCAGGTTCGTCACCAAAATAGTAGTTCTGTTCAAAGGCAAAAATGGCAAAAAGCAAAAAAGTCTCCTGCTCAAACTATCTGGGAACTACAGTGCATCTCGGTGCTTTTTCCATAGTCCAATTCCCCAAGACACCGCAGGCAAGAGATAGAACCGTCATCCTGAGCATCACTGTTGAGACCGCATGGAACCGGAACACAGTCTGATCTAAACAGATTTTTTTTTTGAGTCTAAACATTTGGCATGTGGGGCCTTGGAGGATCTTTTTCCACTCATGTTCTTCTTATCATTTCCTACAAAGCAGAGCTTCCATTCCAGAACTAAAGTTCTTAAACATATGCATACCCACTTCAGCACATGTTCTGTCAGAATCACTGTGGCTTAAACACTATTCACCCTTCACTCTTGACTTTTAAGAGCTATTCTACCCTTCAGAGATGAATTTTCGAAAAGCTCAGCCAAACCCACCCCTGTGCCTAGGACCCTGCACATAGGTAGCAGATGTACAGCTTGGTCTTCATGTGGGTCACCAAACCACCAAAGCGGGGGCACTCCTTGACTCTTGCTTGCCTGTGGATCCTGTTCCCCTAACTGGGCTGTCTTGTCTGGCCTCAGTGGGAGAGGATGCGCTTAGTCCTGCAGTGACTTGAGATGCCAGGATGGGTTGTACCCAGGGAGGGCCTCCTTCTTCTCAGAGGAGAAGGTAAGAAAATAGTGGGGAAGGGGCTGGTGTGGGGGAACAGGACTGGAGAAGGGATGTAAAGTGAAGAGAGAGAGAGAGAGAGAGAGAGAGAGAGAGAGAGAGAGAGGAAGAAAAAGAAGAAGCAGAAGAAGAAGAAGAAGAAGAAGAAGAAGAAGAAGAAGAAGAAGAAGAAGAAGAAGAAGAAGAAGGGAGAAGAAGAAAGGAGAAGGAGAAGGAGAAGGAGAAGGGAAGGAAGAAAGAAAGAAAGAAAGAAAGGAAGGAAGGAAGGAAGGAAGGAAGGAAGAAAGAGAGAGAGAGAGAGAAAGAAAGAAAGAAAGAAAGAAAGAAAGAAAGAAAGAAAGAAAGAAAGAAAGAAAGGAAGGAAGGAAGGAAGAAAGAGAGAGAGAGAGAGAGAGAGAAAGAAAGAAAGAAAGAAAGAAAGAAAGAAAGAAAGAAAGAAAGAAAGAAAGAAAGAAAGTGGGAAAAAACACTCCTGTGCTCTTTGACAGCTCTGCCCTAAGCACCCTCTGCATCAGTTATCCCATCAAACAGTTGGTAAATCAGGAAAACTCATGCTGACTTTGCATTTTCCTTCCTCATCAGCCTGCTACCACCTTCTCCTGCCCTGTAGACCTCCTTTTCACTCGGGTCTTTCTTCACAGAACATCTGTGGTGGGCCTGACGATAAGTTTAAAAAAATGAAATAACTTGGTAACCTAAAAGCTCACATTACACAGAATGTTCACAGAATTGAACGTAGTGATGAGTGCTGGGTAACCCATGAGTTTCCGCACAAATTTCCCAGCAATCCTGTGTACAAAAGAGCTTTATGCCTCCCTAATAGTGAAAACGGAGCTATGAATCTTCAAATCATGAAGAGGGAAGAAAAGAACACTTCTTAAGGCACAGGAAGTGTTCCCTAAGATAGAAAATGCATGTCATATCCCTTGCATTGTTGACATGGCGGCAGCAACCATCAGCTATCACACAGGAAAGAATCACACAGCACAACTCTTAGATCAATTTAATCAGCTCCAAAACTGTCTGCAAGAGCTTCCGCACGCCAAACTTTTTTTCTGCTCCAGGATTCAGGAGCCCTCCAGCAGAGATACCTGGGAGCTGAAAGAGTTAAGAAGGGAAGAGACAAATAGGTACAAATAGAAATCCTGTGGCAGGGAGTGCTGGGGTCACCTCGGGAGAGGGATTCATGAAATCTGCCACCCTACAAGGAAGAAGTGGAGCTTTGAAAGCAAGGAAAGGCTGCAAATGGAGCCATGTCTGTCATTCTTGCCACAACTCAGTGCTGAAGACAGACAGGTAACCCCAGAAGGATGCTCTTTACTTCCAAACAAAGCAAAGGCAATAAATAGAGTCTGGAAATCTATTTTGCTTGCCTAGATTTCCTGGCCTATTAATTTTGCAGGGAGGAGAAAAGGAATTTGGACACGAGAAATATTTACTTATTTGGAAATAAATATGCATGAAAATGCTAAGCGTAAGTGTAAAGCCAGTATTTATGCCCATTTGCATGAATTTTAAAGCAATATGAATCAAGAAACTGTAACATCATCATCCCAACTTCCTATAATGGGACAGGGAATAACGTAACATCTACATTCAAATTTATTCTATGTGTGACTACAACAACCACATTCTATGGATGAATATCTTTGTGAAATAATTGACTTTTCCTTATAAGCCCAATAAAAACAGTTTCACATCATCAAAATGAAGAGATCCATCTAGTGCACCACAAAGTAAAACATCCTAATCCATATATGTAAATGCGGTATCCTAATCCATATATGTAAATGAGGTGAGCACAGCGCATTCAACATCTGCTAGCTCCAAAATATATAATACTCATTTCATAAGGTTCGAAACGGGCGTGAGTGTGATGAGGGGATATAGCTGCCGAGAGAACTCTGCGTGACATTTTTCATCTCATATTTATACGCAGCTCTATGTGTAAATAAACAGCTAGTTTAATATCGGTGCCAAATGAAAAGGAAAATATTGCGCTAGTTGTAGCTTTGATGCACATGGTTTATATATATAGTTTAATTTTGAAAAAGAAAATGACAGAGAGCCTAGCTATTATCAAAGTTATACCTAGAGAAATGAGGAATTATCACCTTAGTCATTTTTCTGAATGAGAGTCCACCTGGAGTTGCATGTATTTTATATCTAAGGAAATCTCACCATCACCGAAGCAAATGGCTGCAGCTCAGTAGATACACATATCCTTAATTAACACAAAGAAAGCCTCGCCTCTCCAAGACTGGGGCTTCTTTCATAATTTTGTCCCAACTGATCTTTATTTAATTGCTCCATTTTCAGGATTATTTATCTTGTTTTCCCTCTCCAATCACCTCCTTCCATTGCTTTAGAAACTGGAGCCTCTATTAGCGACATCACTAATTTCTTCTACAGATCATCTGAGCATTCAAGTAGAAACATTGTATCAGTTTTATTTTTTCATAAAATTAAAATCGTTTTAGATGGCTAATTTTTATCATCTTTAATGCAAGCCTCAAAGGCAGCCATTCTTTTAAAAAATAAGTAATTGCTTGCAACTGAAAATTTTAGCCACAATATTTCAAAGGGAGGATAATGCTAAAATGGAGTTGGCTATAATCATTAAAGCCTTTTGTCCCATCAAAAATAGACTCTTTAGCTAAAGGCCACTAAACTTCACAGGCATACAACAAATCATATTTCAATTTATTGAACACAAATTTCCCCCCTGTGTTTAGTATTTTGTCATTTGGATATATAAATAGAGAATTAGATTCAGAATAAATTAAGCATAGTGATAATTTGTGGCAGGCCTGATAAATCATGTCTTCATGCACTGTGATTACTTGAAATGAGAGGGCCATCCACACATAAGGCTGATAAATTGTTCCAAGTCCAGGAAGAATGCGATCTGCACACCCGCTCTTTGCTTCTCATGCAGGCAGAAGCACATTAACTTGAAAGCCTCTACCTAATATTTCAAATGAAATTTAAAATACTGCCAGTGCTGGATGATGTTTGGTTATTAGTATTAAGCACAGCAAGATAATAAATATCATTTAAAAGGTAAAACTCAAAACTAGAGGTATATGGCATGGCTTGGTCACAGGGAGGAGACGGGCCTGGCTGGAGTCAGGGGAAATGAGATGGTGCCAAGGATTTCAATGGAATAGAAAGTTATCAGATATGCACATAGTGCAGGGCTGAGAGCCTACTGTTCACCTAGGGAGGTACCAGTGGATCTTGCCATGGGAGGTCCTTACATCATTACAAAAGAGGACTGTGGGACCATAGGATTTTCTTTGACTGCCATTTTGGAATCTCTGACACACACACACACACATGCACACACACGTGTGTGTGTGTGTTTAGCATCTTGTGTTGTCATCTATCAAAGACCCAAACCAATGGATCCTCACGTGACCTTGGGCTTTGAACTTAATTGTAAACTTTAAAATTCCTTATTTTCTTTATAAACATTTTCACTACAGTGGCAAAAGGCCTGGCTAATATCCCCACTCACTATTCACTTCCATTATAATCAGCTGGCCTCTGAGGCCATGATTAGGCACAGTTAGGGGCAGGCAGCAGTACCGATAGACTGCTACAGAGGGAAAATACACATTGCATTTTACATTCTGCATGGAATAGGTATGTTTCATACCCTGGCAGGTTCTGCTACTAAAAGCAAACCATGTGCCACTTTCTGGCTTCAAGGAGACAGACACTAGAGCTTAGGACTACAGCCTTATACTTTCTTTGTTGGCTACTAAACAAAATGATATGTAGGAATAGTTTTAGACCATGTTAAACAAAAAGATTTTTTTTAAAAAAAGTTGACTCTTCTTAGACATTACCAGGTCAATGTGAAAGGAAATAGGAATTTAGTGAAGGTATAAAGAACCCACCACAGCTACACATAACCAGCTTCCTAAATACCCAATATTCAAAACAGTTTCCTTCATTTAATAGGTCTTTCTCCAAGTCGCTTATGGCTGTTGTAACAAATAACCATGAACTTAGAGTTTAAAGCGTTAGTAAGGTCAGCCAAAGTTCATCCAACAGTGTGATATGCCAAAACGTATCTGCATCCTCAGCCCTTCATGGCTTGAAATAGGAGGATTGAGTGTCCAAGCCATCCTAGGCTATATAGTGAGACTCTAAGTACATAAACTTTAACGGGCTTCAGGACTCAGTCAGTGAAGGAGGTTTCCTGAAGGAGGAGATCAGCTCCCCTTACCAGCAGCCACTGTGTACTAGAAACTAGTTCCTGGTTGTCAACTTGACTCTCTCTGGAATGAACTACAATCCAGAATTGGAGGGCTCACCTGTGATCCAGATCTTGAGGCTGGAAGACCAAAGTTTCTGACCTGGATCTTGACATGGAGATCTTGAGGCATAGTGGCCACGAAAAACTTAGGCTCAGACTAAGGTAGTACACACCTTTAATCCCAGGAGACTGAGGCAAGCAGATCTCTGAGTTCGAGGTCAGCCTGAGACAAAGCAAGTCCCAGATTTAGGCATGGTGGTACACACCTTCTGCTGGATGCTTGCAGGAGGACATTGGAAGAAGGAAGATGTACTCTTCTTCGACTGCTTGCGCTTACTTGTCATCACATCTGTTGGAACCTACTTCTACAGATGACCAGCTGAAACAACTAGCCTCGTGGGACTGAGCAACTACTAGATTCTTGGACCTCATTCACAGCTGTCCACTGTTGTTAGTCGGACTGCAGACTCTAAGTCATCACAATAAAGTCCCTCAATATAGAGAGATATTCCATAAGTTCTGTGACTCTAGAGAACCCTGACTAAGACAGTACTCAATTATTGGGGGCCATTTTGCCTGCTTCTGTGACAGACTGCCTATCAAGCAGAGTCAAATCAGGCCGGGGGCTACTGGCAGATTTCCTGACCTGCTGATGCATGGAACCATAAGAGGGGATACATTCAAAGCTCAAGCAAGGGGCTGAATGTTCTTTTAATCTTGGAGGAAGGAAAAGGAAGAATAGGGAGGCCTCTGGATGAGTACAGATATCAAATGCACGTCAGCCATTGTCTCTGCTGGCTTGTGGCTTTGTTATCCATGGTACTGTAAAGTATATAAAGCCTTAGAGAATTAAACCCCAGGCTGCCGCAGTACTGACTGGACAGGCCTCTTGATTTCTAACCTTCATCTCTGAGCCTTTTTTTTCTGTCTTTCCCATAATCATCTTCACTCTCCCCTTAGAGGACTGCTTGACTTTGAACTGGCCAGACCAGTACACTCAGTGTGGACTTTACTCAGGTGGATGAGTAAGATTTTGACTAAGATGTCATGAAAAATCAGCTCATATCTACGAACATCTGTGTCTAGAGACCTACACTGAAAAAAAAATTGGAGTTTCCATTGTATCTAGCAATAATAATAATAATAATAATAATAATAATAATAATAATAATAATAATATCTGAGTTTATTTATAGAATTCCAACTGAAAGTGCCATGGTCTAAGCAATGGAGCTTCCATTAGCTAGGGCAGATTTGCTGTGTATGTCTGACTCTTCATCATGTAGAAGAGAATAGAAAGAAAGCCAGGTATGCATAAATTAGAAACAGCATAGAGCTTTCTGTGCAAGAAAATAATAAATCTAAGATATCCACTATTCCTTTCTTAAGACTCCAGCAAATACCAAAAAAAAAAAAAAAGTTTACCACCGGGCGGTGGTGGTGCACGCCTTTAATCCCAGCACTTGGGAGGCAGAGGCAGGCGGATTTCTGAGTTTGAGGCCAGCCTGGTCTACAGAGTGAGTTCCAGGACAGCCAGGGCTACACAGAGAAACCCTGTCTCAAAAAACCAAAAAAAAAAAAAAGGCTCCAACAAAGAGTTTCCCCCAGCCATGTGGCCTTACAAACTAAAATCAATGATATACTCTAAGTTCCCAAAACTCTTCTTGAAAATCTTTATAGAACATATTAAAGGCCATTGTCTTCCTTACTGGTCAAGTGTTTTCCAATTATAGTCTTATTTAGGCTTTACATGTGAAAATTATTGTATTGATGGTATTTATTATTGTTCAAATAGAGAATGTAGATATATCTAAATAATAGGATTTGACCAACTAAAGCATATTGAATGCACATCAGAAAGCTAAAGCCAGAGGTGATAAGACATGGAGCAAAAGATTATCAATTTCTTAACATTGGTAGATAAACTATTATATTTCATTTGCTCTTGAAAGTCTTATCAGTCCTGAATTCAAAAGATAATAGTAAATTCCTAAGAATTCAAGGGAATTCTCCATAAATGGTATGGAATATAGGCAATAGGATTCTGCCCAGGTTTGTGGAATGCCCACAGCGGGAGGTACCTGAGCTTAGGGGGATGATCAGCTCTCAGTGGTAACCTATATCCTTTTGTATCCAAAAATTGGTTTATAATGTTTGATATTTATTTTCTTATTTTAAACTCACAAAATGCCCAGGAGTTATTCTGAGGAACCATTGTAACTTGGTGGGCATAGAAATAGCACACACACACACAAAATTCTTCTAAATAACCCAAGGCAAGATCTAGAATCTAGGCATTCTATTACACACACACACACATACAACCATCTCTCTAAATCATAGCTACTGTCTCCTTTTGGCTACAAATAGCTCATATGTAGAAAGTAAAAAGAGTATACACCAATTTCTCATTGCTACAAAAAATGAAATTTTCAGCTGAATACTAGTATCTTAATATGATCAGAGTGTGGGGTGGAAGTAGATTCTGAGCTTGGAGATTATAAACATTCTTATGTTGTATACAGGAGACCCTCATAGAGTCTCATTTGTCCTTCGTACAACCTAAGAATATACTGTTAATGCTCAGTTCTGAGCCCAAATGAAACACAGACATACACACACACACACACACACACACACACACACACACACACGCACATGCACACACACACACACACACAAAGCCATTCAAGCCACTCTTCTACCTGTTCGTCTTCTAAGCACTGTTCATATGCCACTGCAACCCTTTAGCAGACTATACCACCTTTGGTAAACATTTTTAATAGCATACATGAACGAAGAAAAATTCATTTAATAACACTGTACTTTCACTATTATTTGCAAGAACCATTAGGTTTCCAAGAACTTTCATTATTTGATTTTGATGTTTTTACATTAAATCTTGAACTTTCCTAATTAATTGTGAATATGAAAATATTATGATGTCAGTAATTTCTATGCAAAAAAAACCCCCAAATACTTTGGAGTGGGTGACAGCTTTAACATTAAGTGGGCATTCATAATCACTTATTTACTGCCCTTTATACCACAACAGACATAATCTCTACCTCATTTCCTAGTCTATTATTGTGCAATATATTTTATACATCAATTATTATATACTAATGGGCTGTGTAATATCCTTTTAGGATTTTATCATAGTATTTTATTAAAATGAATAGATTCAATTACAGAAAAAAAATTAGCCTTCATCTAGTGCTATTTATTTTAATTGTAAGTAGTTAAGAAGTTTATATTTTGCATTCTTTGATTTGGACCTAAGCTATATATAGAATCCAATTCCTGCTGGCAGTTTTTTATGTATAACTTTTGCATTATAAGTAAGCCACATGTGAATTTCTGATGTTATTCTTTACACATTCTATTATTAGCATATTAATCAACAGTTGCCAACTTTAGAGTTTTTAATTAGAGAAAAGTAGCTTCATTCATTCATTCCACATGCATTTATTATTTGTCTCCTATGTACCAGACATAATCAGTCATCAGTAGAAGCTTCCACTGTATGCTTGGAAATAAAAATCGTGTGTGTCTGTGTGTGGGGGTGGTGGTGTATATACTCAGTTAACCAAATTTTGAAATTTTAACAAATTTGGCCATTCTGAGCTACCATTTCTGAGGCCATCCAAGAAAGATAAGGAAAAAAGCCATTATAGTTACCCTATGAACAATCAAGGACATAACTGCAAAGGTCAGGAGAAAGGTACATGTGTGCTATTCCAAGATCAACTAAAAGGCACATAGACCAGAAGTCAAGTAAGCAAAGCAAGAGAAACAAGTTTGAGAGAAACAAGTTGAGGTAGAAATCAGTGGTAGAAATTGTAGAAGTTGATTTGTAGCTCTAAGCTCGCTCTCTCTCCCTCTCCCTCTCCCCTCCTCCCTCCCACTCCCTGTCCCCTCCCCCTCCCCCTCTCTTTCTCTGTGTATGTGTGTGTGTGTGTGCACGCGAGTGTATGACAGAAAAACAATGCATTTGAATTATTATTGAGTATAATATAAGTCTAGTGATGTCTTTGGCAGATATCCTTCATGTGGTAATTTATCGATACAAGGCTACCTTTGCTTGTAGCTCTACTAACCAACATTGACCTGACAGTCACTGACAAAGGAAAGTTCACTGACAACTACTGCTTACACTCACACCTCCATGACCATGGACTGGTCAGAAGCACAGGGAAAACTAGATTTCATTATGTACCTGTCTTGTCTATTGCTGGCAGTAAATGTAGACACGATGAGGCCAGTAGGAGAATATTCCTATTTGTTAGGAGAGGAGATGATGATGTATGAACTACTGTAGCCCAAGTCATATTCTAGCTCTGTTTTAAAGAGGAACAAGGGGATTTACGGAATAGTTGAACAGAGAAATGAATTAGAGAGAAAGTGAGTTGGAGACACAGTATGTTACTGAATATGAAAGGCTTTGGAAGTGAGGAATTGAAGAGGGACTTCAATAGTTTGGTTCTGAAACACCAAAATACAGCTTCCATGAAGAGATGCACTGAAATAGAGACAGTTGAGTATAAGAATCTGAGAAGCGAAGAGAGATCTTTAGGCATCATCAACAGAAGCACAACACTTGTATAAAAAAGGAAAAAGGGCCAAGGCCTGAAAAGGATAGGCAAGAAAGGAGTGAGGAAGAAACAGCTACAATTTAGGTGAGAACCCACCAGTGTGTAGTATTAAAAAAAAAAATCCAAGAAGAAATGATGGTTTAAACTCTCCTTTAAGGAGAACGTGATCAACTTTGTCAGGTCCTCCTCCTCGTACATCAAGTTAAACAAAGACAATCACAAATTGGATTCTGCAATATGGAGGTCATTTGCAACAATGACAGGAGATGCTTTATGAAATGGTGGAGGCAAACACTCCCTGGAGTTTTGGGGGTACAAAAAATGAGTCCAGAGATCGAGTGGCTTATGGAAGACATTTAGTATGTGTGTATAGTAATAGAGTAATTAAAAAAAAAAAGAATAGGGAAGGAGCCAGGAGGTGGTGGCACACGCCTTTAATCCCAGCACTTGGGAGGCAGAGGCAGGTGGATTTCTGAGTTTGAGGCCAGCCTGGTCTACAGAGTGAGTTCCAGGCCAGTCAGGGCTACACAGAGAAACCCTGTCTCGAAAAACCAAGAAAAAAAAAAAAAAAAGAATAGGGAAGGATACAAAGGAGAGAGAGAAAATGCCTGGTTGGTATCTTGAATCTGTGAGGGAATATGGGAGTTGATGCACCAGATACGGGGAATCCTCTCTGGATTTCACCCACTGAAAAAGAGAGGACTCAGAGTGTGACAAGCAGATGAGAAGGCTTGGTGGCATTGGTCTGTGAGACCAACTGCTGGTGGCTTCTGATTTCCCAGTACAGCTGCAATCAAGAGCATTAGCTGAAATTAGAGTGGAGGATGACTAAGCAGTGACCTTGTCATCTACAGATGACACCTAGAGTCTCTGAGGCCAGAGAGTGGTGAGATAGGACACAGATTTCTATTGCCAGACTACTCGAATAGACACAGCTTGTTGGCAGTCATAGGCTTCAGTCAAAGCAGATGGTTTTGGACAGTTCTGTAAGTCTATGAAATTACTTTTTGTCCATTTTCATCCCCATTCTCCTCTCACGTTCTCCTCCCTCTCACATTGGAACGATTCTCAATAAGCCCCTCCTACTATCATGTGTTCATTTAGTGTGTTTAGTGTGTGACCCACTGAGTTTTATTAGATCGTTGTCCAATCGTGAGTGGAAAGCAATTTATATAGCAAGGGAAGGATTGGAGTGGCTACACCACTGAAGATTGTCCCAACAACCATTAATTGCCACTAGTCCTCAGGGACTCCTCTCCCACCATGGACGACTATGCTAGGGCTAACCTAAATTAGACTTCTGAGTGCCTTTTTCTCTCTAGCTATTATCAACTAGGTAGACAAAGGGAGATAAATCCTGAGACCTCCCATTTTCATCTATCATGGCCTTAACATTAATATCCTTAAATATTAAACATTTTATTAGTCTCTTCCCACATGTGTTTTTGAAATTGATGAATCAATATGTGTCCGGTACTCCAGGAAGTCCACCTGCACAGGCACCTTTGACTACACACTCCTTTGGTTCCTATGGTGACAGATTGTTATTCGTAGCTCCTTAACGCCCGCTCTCTTAGCCAAGATTCTCCAGAACTTGCCCTTGACTGGTGTGATTCCAACTCCCCTATGCAAGCTTACTGTTTACAGTCCAGTTCCTCACATTCTCCCTTCCCCTCCTCCACCCCCCATAGCTTGGAGCTAGAGCCATTCTGCAGACCAAATCAGCATCCTTTCTGAGAGTTTAGAAGACAGACTAGAGCAGAGCCCTTCCATGGAGACTGCCTTCTTTAATAATAGACTGAACACCTTCAGAGCTCTGTCTGACCACTAGGAGTCCCATCTGTCTATCTAATTCATCCATCCAAGGACCCAATTCACAGACAGTCTGGACAGTGAGTGACTTGGGGTGACAGATTGCAGTACCGAGTCTGTGCTCCTTGCCTCAAATGGACCAGTTCTTTCACAGTCCATATGGCTAGATGCTGCTGCAGAAATCCTGGTTAATATGTTGAGCTTTCCACCACAAATAACTTGCTCTTGGGGAAATTTGAGAAATCGGTATTGACACAAATGGAAGGTCAGCTTATTTAGTTAAAGAGGAAAAAAGTTTCTCTAGGAATATTTGGGCAGGTTTCAGTTTAAGTAGAAAGCATTTCACTCATTCCATTGGAATAGCTTCCGTTGGGTAAGCATGAAAAATGTTTTTCATTAGTTTTTCCGTATTACACCTGACAAGCAGGGGCAAAACAAGATTTTTTTCTGTAGTTAACAAATATTCAGTAGTGAGCTGGAACAGCAGGGGAGAGGCAAAAGAAATGGTAATTTTGCAAAATGAAAAGGCTTGGGCCCAAACCGCTCATTTATTCTCAAGAAGGGGGAAGAATAGGCTAATGCGTGATAAAAATAAATATGAATTTTCTAACTGGAGTTTATGATTAAAAACAATTTATAATCTATCTGAAAATGAGGAGAGGCACTTCATTTTTGTTATTTGCCTCAACCTGGTTTATTTTCTCACACTCCACTCTTTCAACAGGGGACCCCCTCCCCAATAGTCTTGTTATAGATAGAATTGTTTGTCTCAGACCCTGTAAGTTACTGTGTGCTGTGATACAAATAACTTATTTCATAAGTTAATTTTATTTCTATGTCTAGGACTTAACATTGACATGATTTTTTCCCTTATTTTTAATACTCTGAAAATCATTGTACATGTATAATATCAAGTTTTGAAATGTAAATGCCTTTGACATTTTACTTTAATTCCAATTTGGAAGGTAATTTAAGGGTTTAATTAACAATAAAAATGAATCAACCTATAAAATGAATACATAAACAGGGAGCAGCAATTTACAAAATGAAAGAAACATTTTTCTAATGCATCCTCTGTTGATTCTTGCTGGAGTGGGAGAGAGCACATGTCCATGTACTTCCTCAAACAATTAAGACTAAGAATGACAAGATCAGAGTGCTGTCTTGCTTAAAGAGCATCTTAGGCCAGTTAATGGCCATGAGTACCACTTATAATAAATAGACTAGGAGAAAGTAGTGGCTTTTTTTTTTTGAAGAAAGAGCCAGTAAAGCAAATGATCAATTAATTAAAATTCTAAGAGGAATACCTGCTTTGTGTCATGTAAGCAAAAACTGAGTAAGCCATTACAGTGGAAACAGAATTTGTATTGGACTCTAACTATGACTAACTACAAGTCCCTGATGTTCTTAACACTGGCCTGGTACCCTCCTTCATTCTCACACTGCTGAACAAGAGATTCACGATCACTGTCTTTCTTGTAGGTGACGAGATGTAAGATAATTTTCACACTATCTCTTACCTGACAAGCGGCTTGGGCAAGAGTCACACTCACGTCATTCTTGACTCCAGACTTATTTTATACACAGATAATGTCTTACAATCTTTCTCTTCCTGAGTTCTTAAAACTTGTAAAGTAGAGGTTGGAGTGTTGACCTACTGGTTAAGAGCACTTGTTCTTGCAAAGGACCGGGGTTCAATTCCCAGCACCCACACAAAGGCTGGCCACTTCCTCCAGCCCCACACATGCATGTGGTACACAAACATATATGCCTGCAAAATACTCATACACAATAAATAAATCTAAAACAAAAATAATATACTTTTTTAAAAAAGCCATGTGGAATATAGCAAAACAGACTCCTAAAGTTTTGTAGGATATCTTAATACAGAGAGGAAAAAGATTCTTCTGAATGTACTGAGAATGACAAAAGCTCTGATGATAAATTGCATCCTATTAAAGTTAGAAATTGTCATCTAAGGTCAAAGACTTGTCCCCTCATGTGAGAGATTCAAAGTATTTTGTATTTCCTCCCAGGGATTTTGTGTCATAATAACCTTTCAAAGGAATCCCAAGTTTGCATGGTAGTGTTTTTTCCTATAAGAGCAGAAAAAAATGAATGTACTTTTAAAAAATTTGGGACATAAACAAGGGAAATTAAGTTGTCATTAAACCATAAAGCTTTCATATGCTTTTGACACATTATGCAATGCTTTTACACGGCTTTATTATTTTGGCCATAACCCTTTAATTGGGTACACAGAGTGTAGGAAGCTCAAGAAGGCCATGAGGCCTGTCCTTGTCCAAAGTGACATGGATTTTAAATACTGTTGTTGGATCCAGCAGAGGGTTTTAGACTGTGCCAAGATTTAATACAAATAGAATGTTTACTGTTTGGAACCATCATGTACCAAGACAGCAGACGCTCGTGTGCAAAGCCCCAAAGCACCTCCCCATTAACAGTGTGGCATCTAGGAGTCTACAGAGGTAGATGATAATAGCTCCCTACTGAGGTCATCACACACACACACACACACACACACACACACACACACACACACACGACCACACTGCACAGTGTAGAGAAATGAGCTGGAAACTGAGCTAGACATCTTTCTCTCTGCTAGTTAAGTTGTTTTCCTCTTTTGTTCTTTTGAATTACCTATTTTATTTTGGGCATAATAGCATAATTACCTCCCTCTCTCTCTCTCTTTCTTCCCTCCAACCCTCCTAAATACCCTTTCTTGATCTTTATCAAACTCATGGCCCCATTTTTCATTAATTGTTGTTGTTTCATTAATTGTTGTTGTATGTACATAGACACATGTACAGGCCTACACATGGATAGTCCTACTGGCTCAGTACAATGTTACTTGCGTGTATGCTTTCAGGGCTGATCATTTGGTATTGGAGAACCAATGGGTGTGTTCTTCCTTGGGAAAAGCTATTCCTTCATCTCTCGGCAATCTTCACTTGCTTGTTAGAGGACCCTGCTGGTAAGGTAGCAGGCCACGTGTCAAGATGGCTCTCTGAGCTCGGAGCAAAATGGAGGACTCCCTTTTTCAGTGGGGGGTTTCCTCTTCTCTGCCTAACCTTAATTAGAGAGTGTGTCTAGCACAGATTCCTAACCTTATTTGGAGGATGACCCTGTGTAGCGCTTTCCTTTAAGCGCTGCATGAGTCAGCATATGAGTCTTGCTCTTTTCTCCCACCCATATAGTAATTACACACTGTATTATGACCTCTCTCTCAGGCATTCCTACCCATATGATAATTGAGTGCTGTACTATTACCAAACAGCCCTTCCCACCCATATCCCTAAGAGCCCTTATATACCTCACCCCTGGAACAATAAAATGAGCTGCCTCTCTTTAGCTTACTCCTAGAAGTTCTTTCTGTCATACTCATGGCTGTCTGAACCCTGCTGACCACTTCTCCCCTTCCCCTAGTGGGCCTGTGGCTGATGACCCACAAGGAAAAGGGAGACCTACAGTTTTCTTCTGTTCTTTGTGTAGGTTTGAAGCCTGGTAGGCTTTTTCTTGTCTACTTTGGTATGTCTATTGCTATTGCTCTTGTTCAACTCATGTTTGGGCATCCACAATGGTTAAGACTTTATGAATGTAGCTTCTGACATTACCAGGGGGCAAGATATTATAGCAAAGTCACTGATATTCTGGCTCTCAGATTCATTATATTTAATGACAATGAGGTTGAGTTGTGGATGTATTCACTAAGATTAGGCTCCACAACTCTGCATTTTGTTTGTGTCTTAGTCAGGGTTCCTATTCCTGCACAAACATCATGATCAAGAAGCAAGTTGGGGAAGAAAGGGTTTATTCAGCTTACACTTCCACATGGCTATTCATCACCAAAAGAAGGCAGGACTGACACTCAAGCAGGAAGCAGGAACTGATGCAGAGGCCATGGAGGGATTTTCCTTACTGGCTTGCTTCCCCTGGCTTGCTTTCTCATAGAACCAAGGACTACCACCCACAATGGGCCCTCCCCTCTTGATCACTAATTGAGAAAATGCCTTACAGCTGGATCTCATGGAGGCATTTCCTCAGCTAAAGCTCCTTTCTCTGTGATAACTCCAGCTTGTGTCAAGTTAACACACAAAACCAGCCAGTACAGTTTGATTGTAGTTTTCTATAATGGCCTCTATCTGTTGTCAAAAGAAAATTTCTTGATTAGGGGTAAAGACTGCACTTATCTGTGAGTATAAGGTCAAATATTTATGCATAATCTCTAACAATGTAGTTAGGGATTATGCTGATTTACTAGAGAGGTGGTTGTAGGTTTGCCTCCAAGACTCATGACTTCACTATCCTAAAGGAGTTGGCTCCTATCCTAGAGGGAGTCATTCCAGTGTTAGGAATGACTTCCCTCTTGTTGAGTGGTCCTCAAGTTCAATTTGCTTGATTGCTGCTGCAATATATATGTCATAACTGCACCTTTAGGGTGCTTTCTTACGGAACTCAGAACCACCAGCCCAGAAATGGCATCACCCACCATGGACTGGGTCCTCCCCTATTGATCACTAATTGAGAAAAGGACTTATCGCTGGATCTCACGGAGGCATTTTCTCAACTAAGATTCCTTCCTCTTTGATGATTCTAACTTGTGTCAAGATGACATACAAAACCAGCCAGTACACACCTCTTGGAGGGCAACTGAGGGTAATAACTATAGGCTATAATTTTGGGGGAATTTTTGGATAACACTGACCAAAAGAGAGATTCTCATGTCTGGTGTTGGACCATGGTTTGTTAGATGTTTCTGACTCTTGGAGGGGGCATTTTCCATCCAAATGTGAAAAATTTATTTAAAACTATATATGCATATTTGTAAACAGACTCACATGCATTATAGATATTTTAGATAGTTAATATTATGATTTTCATGACATTTTCAGAAATCCTTACTTACTGTTATTTTACTATCCGTACTCATTCTGTATTTACCCCCTGCCTCTTCCCTAATTAGAGCCCCCATATCCCATTTTCTGATCAGATCACTTGAACCTTACTGTTCCTCTCTATTCCCCATTACCACCCAAGCAGTGGTCCCTTTCTGCTTTCCAGATTTTTGTAGTTTCTCCCCACTTGAAACTTTGAATCTAGGAGCCTCTGATGACAATGGGCATTTGATGTTTCCCTTTATGAGTCTGAGTTACTTTATTCAGTATTATCTTTCCTAGTTCCATCCATTTATATGCAATGTTCATAATTTCATTTCTCTTTACACTATGGAATACCATTCCATAGTGTGTATATACTATATTTTCATTATACTCTTGTTGTTTGAAGGATAATTGAGTTGTTTCCATTTACATATAAATTAACATGGATAAATAAGCATGATGTTAAGTCTTTTGGTACATGTGAAGGAATATTATATATGGGCCATATGATAGATTTACTTTCAGCTTTTTGAGAATTCCTGAGACCAATTTCAATAATGTTTGTACCAGGTTTCAGTTCTACAAATGCTGAATGAGGTTTCCCTCTCCCTATACCACTTCTAACATTTCTTCCCAGTTGTTTTGTTCATCTTTTTTTTTTTTTACATATTTTCTTTATTTA
>NW_022196893.1:23820689-23850179 GCF_008632895.1 Mastomys coucha
TAGATGTTCTTAGTGTCTCTGGCTAGAGCTTGTCCTGTCCCTGCCACCCTGCAAGTCCCCTGCGACTCCTTGGGCCTGTTCCTCCAAGCTGGCTGCTCAGGTCTTAGAAACTCACCAGAGAGGAAATGGTGGCTCTCACCCGAGTCTCTGGCTTAAGGCATTCCCTGGAGGTAGGCCCTCCACTTGCAGGGAAGGGGCAGAGAAGGATGCTGATCCTCCTCTGTCACTTGGAAGCTGAGAGGATCCTGTCCCTGCCACCCTGCGGCTCCCCTGGGAGTCATGGGGCCTGTGCCTCCCGGCTGGCTGCTCCGGTCTCAGAAACTCCTGTTTGGTTCATCTTTGTGTTTCTGGCTGGTGTAAGATGAAATCCCAGACTCATTTTGATTTGCATTTTCCTAATTGCTAAGGGTGATGTACACTTTTTGACATATTCCTTAGTCACGTTTTGTTCTTCTTTTGAGATCTGCTCTGGTCCCAGGGTCATTTTTTCAAATGGGTCATTCCATTGTTTTTGACTGTTTTTCATTTCTTTATACATTCTGGATATTAATCCTCTGTCACACATATCTGGTGTCTTATCTGTTCTTCACCTAGTTGATTGTTTCTTTTTTAGTTGTGTAGAAGAAGCTTTTTAGTTTTACGAAGTCCCACTCACTTCTTAACTGTTGGTCTTAATTTTTAGGCAAATGGATCCTATTTAGAAGGTCCTTTCCTACTTCGTTATCCTGTAAGGTCTTGTCTATGCTCTGTTCTAGCAGTTTTAGTGTATAAGGTTTCATATTCAGGTCTTTGATCCATTTGGAGTTAGTTTTCATACAATGCAATAGATCTCTGACTTAATTCTGGTTAAATCTTTGATTTAATTCTTTTGCATATGGACATCTAGTTTTCTCAGCACCATTTGTTAAAAGATGCTTTCTTTTCTACAGCTTATGTTTTTGGCATCTCTGTCAAGTATTCTGTGGTTAAAGCTACATGCACTCATATTTGGGTCTTCTATTTTGTTCTATAGATGCACATAACTGTTGCACATGCCTGTTGTGTGTCAGGACCATGTTGCTTTTGTCACTATGGCTATGGGGTATATATCCTAAGTTCCTGAATGGTAATCCTTCCAGTGTTGTTATTTTTTCTCAGGACTATTTGGCTATCACGGGTCTTTCATAGTTCCAAGTGAGATTGAGGCTACTTTTTTCTATTTCTGCTCATTGGGATTGTGTTCAATCTATAAGTAGCTTGTGGTAAAATGGCCATTTTCACAGTGTTAATTCTACAAATCAATGAGCATGGATGATTTTCTCTTTATTTGTATTTTTCTTTGTCTCTTTCTTCAGAGTTTTAAACCTTTCATTGCAGAGATCCTTCACATCATTGGTTACATTTATTCCTAGATATTTTCAAAGCTATCATGAAGAGGAATGTGTCCATAATCTCTGTATCCATATGGTTTTTGTTAGTACATAGAAAAGCTATGGACTTGTGCAGGTTGATTCTATATCCTGCCACGTTGCTGAATTTATCATTTCTAGAAGTTTTCTAGTAGAATTTTGGGGATCTTTAATGTATAGTCTTGTATTATCTGAATACACGGATAGTTTGGCTTCTTCATTTTCTATTTTTATCCCTTTAATTTCCTCTTGCCTTACTGCTCCAGCTAGTACTTAGAGAATAATATTAAAAATGAGTAGAGATGTATGAAGAAAAAAAATGAGTAGAGATAATTGACACCTCTATCTTGTCCTGGCTCCAGCGGGATTGTTTCAGGCTTTTCTCCAATTGCAATGATAACAGCTGTGGGCTTCTAATATATAGCTATTACTATGGTCAGCTGTGCCCTCTCTAGACCTACACTCTCTAGAATATTTATAAGAAGGGCATGTTGTATTTTGCTAAAGACTTTTTCTATGTCTATTGAGGTGTGGTTTTAGTCTTTAAGTCTATATCTGTGGTTTGTTATATTTATTGACTTGAATACATTGAACCATCCCTGCATTTTATGTATAATCCCAACCTGGTCATGCTAAATAATATTTTTGGTGCATGTCTGCTTTCTGTTTGCAAGTGGTCCCTTGCTGGATACCTAATCTCTATGGGTATATGGATTGTGCACCACACCTATTGAAGGATAAAATCTAATATCCACTTATAAGAGAAAAAATGGAATATTTTCTTTTGTAGTCTGAGTTACCTCACTCAGGATGGTTTTTTGTTTTGTTTTGGTTTGGTTTTTGTTGTTTTGGTTTTTGGTTTTTTTTTGCTCCATTCATTTACCTGAAATTTTCACAAATTCATTTTCATAAAATTTCATTTCATTTATAAGGACATATCATCTGCAAATTAAGATGCTTTGATTTTTTTCCCCTGTATTTATCCCCTCAACCTCCTTCAGTTGTCTTACTGCTCTTGCTAAGACTTCAAGTATTGTACTGAATAGATAGAGGAGAATAGAGAGCCTTTTATTGTACTGGTTTACTGGAAATGCTTTGTGTTTCTCTATATTTAGACAAATGTTGGCTGTGTGCTTGCTGCAAATGGCTTTTATTATGTTGACATATGCCTCTTGTATCTCTATTCTCTCAAGGATTTTTATCAAAAAAGGATGTTGGATTTTGTCAAAATCATTTTCTGTATCTAATGAAATGCTCATATGAATTTATCATTCACTCTGCTTATGTGGTGGATTATATTTATCCATTTATGTATGTTGAACCATCCCTGAATCTCTGGAATGAAACCTATTTAGTCTTGGCAGATAATCTTTTTGATGTATTCTTAGGTTCAGTTTCTAAGCATTTTATTGAGAATTTCTGCATTTATGTCCATAAGGGGTATTGGTCTGTAATTTTCTTTCACTGTTGGGCTTTTGGGTGGCTTAGGTGTCACGGTACTTGTGGCCTCATAAAATGATTAGGAAATGTTTCTTCAGTTTCTACATTATGGAACAATTTTAAGAGTACTTATATTAATTCTTTTTTGAAGGTCTGATGGAATTTTGCACTGAACCCATCTGGACAGGAGCTTTTTGGGGTTGGGAGACATTCAATGACTATTTGTATTCCACTAAGGGTTATTTCTTTGTTTAAATCTCCTACATAATCTTTATTTAACTTTGTAAGCTGTATATATCAAGAAATCCATCCACTAATTTACCAGTTTGCTAGAGTCCAGGCTTTTAGAGAATGTCCTTATGGTTCTCTGGATTTCCTTGCTGTCTGTTGTGATGCCCCCATTTTTACCTGTAGTCTTATTTAGATCTTCTCTTTTTAAGTTAATTGAGCTAATGATTTGTCAGTCTTATGAATTTGTTTAAAGAACCCACTTGTTTCATTGACTTTTTTGCATTGTCTCTTGTTTGTTTATTTCTGTTTTGTTGCATTCAGGCCTGCGCCTGACTATTTTCTTGACATATACTCTTTTGAGGTATAATTTCTTCTTTTTATTCTAGAGATCTCAGATGTGCTGCTAAGTTGGTAATATAAGATCTCTCAGTCATTTTTTTTTAATATGGATGCTTAGTACTATGAACTTGTTTCTTAGAATTGCTTTCATTATGTTCCATAGATTTGTGTATGGTGTATTTTCATTTCATTAATTGCTTTTCTAATTTCTGCATTGACTTGTTTTTTTTGTTCATTCAGTAGTTGACAAGTTTCCATACATTTGTATACTTTATTGTTTCTGTTGTTGATCTTCAGCTTCTATTGGTGGTAGTTAGATAGGACCCAGGGTGTTATTTCAATTTCCTTATATGTATTGAGACTTGCTTTTTTGACCAAGTATATGTTCAGTTAGAGAAAGGTGTGTGAGTTCCTGAGAAGGAAGTATATTTTTTCTGATAAAATGTTTTGATGAAATGTTCTATAGATGTCTACTAGGTCCATTTGATTTATGATGATATCTAACTCCAGAATTTCTCTGTTAAATTTTTGTCTAGATGATCTGTCTATTGGTGAGAGTGGTGTATTGAAGTCACCCTTTATCACTGTGTAAGGGTTAATACGTGATAGATTTTAGACATAGTAATCTTTCAGTTATGAACATGAATGCCCTTCAGTTTGATGCATAAATGTTTAGAATTGAAATATATTCTGGTTTGATTCTTTTATGGGTGCATGGTGTACTTCCCTATCTCTTCTGGTTAGTTGTAGTTTGAAGTCTATTTTGTCAGACCTTAAAATGGCTACACCTGCTTGCTTCTTGGGTCTATTTGTTTGAAATACCGTTTTATATCCTTTTATCCTGAAGTGATGTGTATCATTGATGGTAAGGTATGTGAATTAGCCAGGGTTCTTTAGAGTCACAGAATTTATAGTATGTCTCCATATATTAAGGGAATTTGTTGTCTGTAGTCCAACTATCCCAGCAACGTGCAGCTGTGAATCCAAGACCAAGAATCTAGTAGTTGCTCAGTCCCACGGGGCTAGTTGTTTCGGCTGGTCTTCTGTAGAAGTTGATTCCAACAGCTGTGCTGGCAAGTAAGTGCAAGTGGATGAAGAAGAGCAGATCTTCCTTCTTCCAATGTCCTTTACATAGGCCTCCAGTGGAAGGTGTGGCCCAGATTAAAGGTGAGTACCACCACGCCTGGATCTGGGACTTGCTTTGTCTCAGGCTGACCTTGAACTCAGAGATCTCCTTGATTTAGTCTCCTGGGATTAAAGGTATGTACTACTTTGCCTAGGCCTAAGCTTTTCATAGCTATTAGGCCCCAAGATCTCCATGACAAGATCCAGGTCAGAAACTTGTGTTTTCCAGCCTTAAGATCTGGATCACAGGTGAGCCCTCCAATTCTGGATTATAGTTTATTATAGTCAAGTTGGTCAACCAAGAATAGCCATTACAGTATGTTTCTCAGATGCAGCCAAAAGATATATACTGTTTTCTAATCCATTCTGTTAGTCTTCATTTTTTTTTATTGTGGAATTGATACCTTAGTACTGAGAGTTATCAATAAGGAGTGTTTACTATTCCTGTTATTTTGTTATGATATAGTTTTTGTCCTACTCTTTTGACTAGTGGTCTAGTACTATTTACTCCTGTGTTTTCTTAAGTGTGGTTTACCTCTTCAACCAGAAGATTGCTGTTTAGTTTGGTGCCTTCTGCAGAACGAGATTAGATACTGCTAAAATTTGGTTTTATCAAGTCGTGTTTTTCTTTTCTTCATTGATTGTGATCAATTCTTTTTCTGAGTTGGCACCTGTGGTCTCCCAGAGTTTGTAGAACATCTGTTCAAGCCCTCTGGCTTCCAGAGTCTCTATTGAGAAGTCAGGTGTTATTTTAATGAGTTTTGCTTTTGTAGATTACTTGATCTTTTTCCATTGTAACTTTTAATATTCTTTCTTTGTTCTGGAAATCTGGTGTTTTGATTATTATATGTCAGAGACTCCATTGAAGAGTCAGGTGTTATTTTAATGGGTCTGCCTTTATTTGTTACTTGATTTTTTTCTCTTGTGGTTTTTAATATTGTTTCTTTGTTGTAGACATTTAGTGTTTTGATTATTATATGTCATAGGGAATTTCTTTTCTGGTCCAGACTATTGAGTATTCTGTTATGTTTCTTGATAGGCATCTCCTTTTTAAGATTGGAGAAATGTTCCTCTATAATTTTGTTGAAAACATCTTCTGTGACTTTGACCTTTTGTAGTTTGGTCTACTCATAGTTTCCCAGATATTCTGGATTTTTTTTAGGCTTAACATTTAGTTTGAGCGAGGTATTAATTTCTTTTGCCTTGTCTTTAATGCCTGAGATTTCCTTTCCCATCCCCTATACTCTTTGAAGCTTACATCTGAGGCTTTTGTTTGACTTCCTATAGTTTTCATTTTTAGTTTGGGCTTTCTTTAATGATTCTATTTCTTTGCTAAATTCTATTTTCATGCACTGAAGTGTGTTCATTATTTCATTCCACTTGGTTTTGTGTGTGTGTATATGTGTGTGTGTGTGTGTGTGTGTGTGTGTTCTCATAGACTTCATTGAAGGTTTATCCATATCTTCTTTAATGTTCCTGAACATAGTCACAGTTGCTATTTTTGAAGTCTTTGTCTTGTGCTCCAGTTATATTGCAGTTCACAGGGATTACTGTAGTAATGTTACTGGGTTCTCTGGTGGAGGCAAATTGTGTTGGCTGTTAATGTTTGCGTTTCTGCATGTCAGTGAGTAGTAGAATGGAATAGAGATGAGCTAGGAGAAAAGGCTAAGAGAGGCTATAAGAAAGCGAAGGGGATCTGGTCCATGCTATGATGTAGATCCTCAGGGAGTTAGAAGTAGGAGGAGCCATTGGTGGAGGTTGAGTTATAGCAAGACAAAATTATGCTTGGAGATAGAGGATGAAAATGCTAGGGAACCCTGGGTCTGTACCAATAGTTGGAGTTTCCAGTGAATGAAGATAAGGTAAGAGGAGGGACATCTGAAAGCAGGGTGCTACAGAGCTTAGATTAAGAATGGAGATGTCATTATGGAGGACAGGAAGGACAGTGAAAATCACTTACCTGAGTCTAGTCCCGTGTGGACACAGTGTTTCTGAGTATCAGCAGCTGATATAAATGAATAGGGGTGAGTTAGATGGGAGAGCTGAAGAGTGTCCACCAGGTCCACTAGGAAATGGAAACAATTTCTTTTATAAGTTGTTTTGGTCAGAGGGACTTATCACAGTAATTGAAAAGTAATTAATGCCAAAGCCAGTATTGCGACTATTGCTGAGATAGCTCTGGCCATGTTGGTTCACTTGCTTGCTTGCTTTTGTTGTTATTGTTGTTGTTGCTGCTGCTGCTTTTAGGGAATGTGGGAAACTTTGGGACTTTGTACTAGGAGAGTGTTGGGATGCTGTAACAGCACTTAATGAGCCATCCTAACCGGAGCACAGAAGACAGTCGTGCTAAGAGCAACACAGACTGTGGAGGCCAGCTCAAGAAGTCTTAGGGGGAACAGGATTAACAATTGTGCTAGATGCTTATGACATTTTTGGCAAAGAATGTGTCAACCCTTTGCCCATGTGTTAGGACTATGCCTGTGGCTAAATTGAAAAGTGTGAATTAATTTCTCTGGCAGAGATTTCAAGACAACCTAATATTGGCTCCCCCACATGCTTATTAGCAATCACTCCTATGCAATGAAAATAAACACATGAGATAAAAGGAAATACAAAATGTACAGATATTGGCTTAATAAGGAAATCAAAAATCATGTCCAGAAGTTGTATTTTCAGGATCCACATTTTCAGACATCCACTGGGGGAACAGCTTATAATGTGTCATTTTGGATAATTGGGACTCATATGTTGATAGCATAGAAGCCAGTCAACAATGCAAATCAGGATTTCCTCATCATTATAGTTGGTTTTAATGTCAACCTGCCTCTAAGATCTCTTAAGTAGGGACCCTTAGCTGAAGAACCATTCTAATTGCTTGAGTCAGTAAAGGCAGGCTCACCTGTATTGTGAGCAGAACCTTCTGCTATCATATGTCTAAATAAGCAGTATGCAGGAGGAAGATGGTTGGCCTTTTGCCCATTGGCCTTCCATTTTACTATGAAGTTGATTTACTCTATGGTTGAAGCCACTGATTCCTTTGCTGAAATCAGAACCCGTGTTTCCAGGTTTCCATCATGGATTCATGACCAGAGGCCTTCTAGAAACCTTTCAGGTTTGTGGTGACAAACTGAGGCTCCTAAGGCACCCAGCCTTGTGAACGGAGCAACTACCAGGATGCCATCTTCCTGGACCCACGGGAAGAGACAGTTTCTATGCAATTATTCCAACTGTTGAGGCACCCAACCTTGACAACCAAATAACTACTGATTTTTATCCTTTTGGTTATGATTCAGACATTATTCTTTTGGTGTAAACGGAACATAAATTCTTTAATATGATTAAATCCCTCCCATTGGTTCTGCTCCTCTACAGAACCCTAATACACCCCCATACATCACACATGGTAAATTATATACATTAGGGCATCCCTTCACACTCAGTATGTCTTGGTTGCCTAGAAAAAGAATAATAGCAATGTCTTCTTTGTTTAGGAAAAAAAAGACAAATGGGGGGGTATATAGCCATAACTTGCCCAAAGTATCCCAATGACATTAAAGGTGTCTTCGACCTTCATTCTGTCAGAGATGAGGAATGCTTTTTTATTAGTTCTTTTTTTCTATTCCTGAAAGTAGCTCATTGGGATTCATTGTATTGCTATGTTCATTAACAGAATAATAGTAATAGGTTTCCCCACAGGGATCATGACTTATCCAACCTTAGGATCTTGATTTCATTAACTGTGAGGTTTGGATTGCACTTCATGGTTGGTTGCTCAATTACATTTATGTCACTATTGCACCTCTCATATTGGGGGCATCTATGAGACACTAATGACTAAGAACTCAAAAAGAAATAACTTATTCTTAGTACTAGGGTTTTTATTTGGTATCATATAGTATCTAGATGGTGTTTTCCCATCCCCATTATACAGTGACTCTATTGAAATTCTTTTTTAAATATATGTATACATTTTAGGAATCTTCTATAGTATTAGGCTTCTTACATGGTTTTTTCAAAATGCCTTTAGTCAGTTTTACAGTTTTGATTGTGGCATTATGTTATCATAAACTTGCCCTCTTACTTATTTATTTATTTACTAATTTATTTATTTATTTATTTATTTTTACTGCCCTGGTATCTAAGGGGTAAGAACAAATAAAGGCATCAGGGGAAAAAAGGTTCCCTGTCTCAAAATTCAAGAGTAAATGGATATCAAGGTTGATCAATAATTTCCAGAGTGTAATGTTCTGTTTTATAACTGCTAGAACCAAGTTTGAGTATCAGAGGTTGAGCATCTCCCTAGAGGAACTTGGCTTACCTTTAAGCATCTGAGATAAAGTTTAGGAAGGAAAACATGATTGAGCATAGCAGAAGAATTACTGAGGTTCCAGAAGCAAAATCAGTTAACATAGCCATGTGAAATCATTGTTTTGTTCTGTTCATATTATATACATAACATGTGATATTTGATTTATTACTATCTGTGCAAAAATAAGAAACTACATTCATTTGAATGTACTTAGGGTAACAGCCTACACAGACGTAAGCCTGTTTTCTACATTAAAAATAATGAAGGGTAAATAACCATGTTTTAAGAGTTTAAAAAATCCTTGCCTATTAAACTTTTTATTATTTAATTCTTTGGTAGAGCCATTTCAACTAATAAACCACACAGTTGTATATAAGTATCAGGTAATATCGGCTAAGAGTGATTCAGTTGAATCAGACTGAGAAATTGCAATCATAGTCACGGAATCCAGAGCTATAAAAGTCAGAACGTCAGAAATACACACTAGACTACCTCAATTTTTCCTCAACACCTTTTTTCTTATTCCCATGCATCCTGTGTATGTGTTGGTGTTCTTTCAAGTTTCCTCTACTTGTACAGAAGTTAAGGTCTATACTTTATTGAGTAGTTGGCTAAAGTAAGCATTCTTTTCCATGCTTAGCACTAAAACTCGTAACCCCCTTCATTATATGGACTCTACCAGACCCGTCGATTTAGTCGAGTGATAAACTTGCTTTGGCTGTTTTACTCAGAAACTTGTTTATGCTCTGAAATGGACTTGAATTTTTCTGCTCCTGCTGACTTGCCAATAGATGTCTTACATGATAACCTACAGTTGCTAAAACACTCTCCTGAGGCAGGCTCCCATTACTGAGGCAGGACCTACATTGAGTAGCCCTGGCTCTCAAAGGCCACGCCAGCCAGCTGTCACCAAATGTTTCCAGGTGGATGTCTCAGCTAATTGACAGACCCGATGGAGAACAAATCCAGATACAGTGACTCACAGCAAAGGCAATTTCCCTTTTCTCTCCACAATAGAACGACAAAGTGCCCAATGCAGCAGGTTGCATGTTTTTATTCATAAAAAGTATCATTTGTCAAAATCTCTTTCTTTGGACACTTTAATGGAACGCTTTGGCAGGCACACACACTGTTTTCATATTAATTCGGTGTGCAGTCGTTCCGTCTCATCCCCTACCCCTTTGCAGAGCTCAGCTTGTCCTACTGTTCTGCCTACAAGCCATTTGTCGGGGCCATTTTCCAAGGAGTAGGCCATCTCGGTTCTGTCTGAAGTGCTGGGAACAGACCCATTGACTCTGGTCCAATGCTTGGTGACTTCTCGCAAGCCTGAACCACATAGACCCAGAACAGCCGAGCAGAAAAACCATCAGTGAGGCACAAGGAAGTGAAAAACAAGTTTTCAAAGCTGTATTCTTTAATGGGAATAACTTCTGAATTTTACAAATTTTGATAAAATGCTGCTGAAGTTTAGTTTTCTTCGTGTATTTCAAAAATAGATCTTGGAGCAAATATTTGTAAAGCCCTTTGTTGGGAGTGACAATGTGGCTGCCACGTTTTAAAATAAGAGAATGGGAAAAAAATAAAAAACAAAAAAAGAGGTATGTTTCAAGAGAAAAGATGGCCGTCATTTCTCATGTCAGACACTATGAGGACAAGCGTCAGGGTCTGGTGCTCTGAAGTCTAAGCTATGTTACCGTTCACATTAAAATTCGTGTCACATCCAGGGCGGTTTCTGCCGCACACTGTCCTGCTTGACCTGATAACTTATCATCCAGATTTCAAGTAGCTTTCCTTTCTCCTCTAAGAACGTGATAAGTTATCCAGCTGAGCCAGTGGACTAATTTGGTTTTGTTGTTGTTGTTGTTTTCTCTTTCCAAACGGCTTTTTGCCAAGGGACTAGGTAGCCCTGGGCTAGCCTTTGGCTCCCAGGCAAATGCTGGCTGCCCTGCCCTCATTCAGGCCTTCCTGTCCTCCAGGCCTCCCTTGCCAAAGGTAAGCCATTTCAAACACCATAGCCATGACACCATTTACTTCCTTTCTCTCTTGGCCCATGAGAAATTCTCAAAGGGGTTTTATTCAGTACCCTGTGACAAGGGAGTGGTACGGGAGCGGTATGGTAATTGCATATGAGCTACAGTTCAGGCTTAATGAACATTATGTTTATGAAGAATGTAGCTCTGATTTCTAAAAGCACTTTGGTAAATTATACAAATTAAATATTCATTACTTTGTACTTCATCAGTTCATATTTGGAACACTTTTTCTTCATTACAGTAGGCTGGAGTAAAAGCTTTTAAAAGTACCGTTTATTCTGTTATTTTTTCAGAAACTTTTTACTTACATTATTAGGACCAAAGTGCCTCCCCTCCCCCAATACCCAGGGCCTATGCTAATCATAATTTCTCCTTTAAAAAAAAAAAAAGGAAACTGGATATTTATTTAACACAAAGAAAGTAACTACATGTGTCTGTGATTCTTACTGCAACAGTAAACATAAAAACAGATGAAGCTTTAATTCTAGTTTTTATTCAAAGTGTATTTATTTATTTATTCCACAAAAGATGTGTACTTTCATTAGGAATAAACGTTAGCACTAGGCTCAGGCACTGAACAGTTATAAAGGATGTGTGCGCTCCAGGATTAGAATAACCAACCGTGCCAGGACTTTTCAGTCTTCAGGAACCAGGCTAAACCGCCTTTAAGCAAAAGCTGTTTGTCTGAGGTGGGTGATAAATGGCAGCCTTTCTAGTCATGTGGATGTTAAAATAGAAGGGAGGATTATGATGGAGCTGCTTGCAAACACCCCAGTCAGCTAAAAGTGCATTCTTCCTGGGACAGACTCAGCAAGCTGACAATGAATAACCCCTGGTAAGAGTTGGCCCCATTGTAAACAGCTGGCATGGAAGTGGATTGAGGGCATGCCCATGGGTCCTAGCACAAAGGTGGAGGTCAGAGGACAACTTGAGGGCTCCCAGGAATTGAACTTGGGGTTTCAGGCTAGGCAGCAGGTGCTTTTACCCACTGAGCCATCTGGCTAGCCTTTATTTCTTCTAGTCTTTGGAGCATCCCTTAATCTCGTGAAACATCAATGCTCTAGAAACTGACAATAACCATCTCTGGCTTGCAGTGCACAAACAGTGAGATTATAAAGTTGATATGGAGAACAAACAGACAAAAAAAAAAAAAAACAAAAAAGCCCTTGGAAACCGTATGTGACCATAAGGAGCTAAGTTCAGAACCCAGCACCCACACAAGGTGAGCACTGTCTCCCACACTGTAACCTCAGTGAATGCAGGGCATGGCGGTGAGTTCAAAGAAAAAGACTACAAGGATTTGCTGGCTGCCAGCCTAGCTGAATGCTCTCAACGCTCTAGGTGCAGGAAAAGACCCTGTCCAGAAGGCATAAGAAAGAGATGGGGGACATTCAATGCCCTCTTCTGTCCTGCATACATGTATGCACAGGCACATATACCCAGACACACACACACACACACACACACACACATATACACACATACACACACATATACACACACACATACACATACATACACACACACATACAAACACACACACATACACACACACATACACACACACACATACACACACATACACACATACACACACACATACACATACATACACACACACATACAAACACACACACACATATACACACACACACATACACACACATATACACATACACACACACATACATACATACACACATACAAACACACACACATATACACACATACACACACATACACACATACACACACATACACACATACACAATACACACACATACAAACATAACATATATACAAACACACATACCACACACACTATACCAGAAACAAAATTTTTCACACATCAAATGTTCCATAAATTCATGATATTAAAAGCTCAAATCATATTCACATACTAAAATATCATTAACAAAATATGAACTCCAGCAAACAACAATGCTAAATAGACTCAACAACTTGTATTTACATGTTTATTCATATATACGAGTAATGATACTAATTAAAGAACAAGAAGCATGAATTTGAGAGGGAGTAGGGGAACATGGGAGAGGATTGAGGGAGGAGAAGGAAGGAGGTGACATAAGTATATTTTAATTTAAAACGAAACAAAATACAAACTCTGATCGAAAGCATATGAACTAAAGAGACCTTGGGAGCTAGTTGAGCATCCCTTTTCAGTGCTAAGAATCCTATTCTGTAAGCCTGTTTTGGCATGATGATTTTTACATCATTTAAAGGAGACTTAGCACCTATTTCAACTAACTTCCCTGCTGTAATTTACTTTTAAAAAACAGAGTTTAAGAGAAGTCAACAGGATGGAGGCAGGAGGGCACCTGGTATGGAAGTAGGGAGGAGGCTGGGATGGGAGGGTACAACGTGAGGCAGGGATGAGGGAGAAGAGAATAAGCAAGACCAAATGTGTTTGAAGATGTCATAATGAACCTAACATGAGTGGAAAACAAAGGACCAAGAAGCTAAGTAGGAAAATGAGAGAAATGAGCACATTTAGCCCTACAGGTATTAAATCTACTAAGAAGGTCCAGAATGGTTGAGGGAGAAGGGAGAGGGAGGAGGGAGAAGGGGAGGAGAGAACAGAAACAAGGTAAAGTCACAGAAGGACTAGGAAAACAGAGCTGGCAAAGTGTTTGCATGACACGTGGCAAAGCAGCTCTTAGAAGCCACCAAGGGGGAAGCAAGCTCAAGGGGAGGGCTCCTCTCAGAAGACTGCTTAGAGACTGGCTGGAACCAGTCTTCTGCATATTCCAAGGAAACTGAGGGAAGGTTAGAGAAGCCAAAAAAGCAGCCAATAAATAGAATCTGACATTTTTAGGATAGGAAAGGCTAAACCACAACATGCTATTTGTCTTTACTCTCAATAAAAAATGTCCTTGATCACTGAGGAATGTGTGGATCTTCTCCCACTCTCCAGTGAAGAAGGCAGCCGACACCCACTGGGCTCTTAGAGATTGCGGTAGATCCCTCAGGTCGAGGATTGGGACTCTCAAACTGCCCCTTCCAAAGTGTCCTGGTTGGCCTTTGCCAACTTGACACAAACATAGTCATATCTGGAAAGAGGGAATCTTAATTTTTTTTTTTTTAAAAAAAAGCCTTTATAACATTGGCTGTGGGAAGTCTGCAGGGCATATTCTTGATTAAAATTGATGTGGGAGGCCCAGTTCCTGGAGGCATTGCTACCACGGGGCAGGTGGGCCTGGATTGCATAAGAAAGCAGGCTAACCAAGCCAGTAAGCAGTACTCTTCCATATCCCCATGCTTCAGTTTCTGCCTCCTGATTTCTGTCTTGAATTCCTGTCTTGACTTCCCTTCATTACAGACTGAAGCTGAGACAAACCCGTTTCCTCCCCAAGCTGGTTTTGGTCATGGTGTGTATCACAACTATAGAAAAGTCACCAAGACAAAGTCCATTATCAATCCCAGATTGCCTCTACCTCCCATCAACTGGCTGCAAACCAAGGTTCCCATCGCCCTCCTTCTAAGCTTGCTTTAAGTTTTTCTGGAGCAGCCCACAGAACTTGGGAAAACTATTTTCATACGCCCACCAATTAGAAAGGTCACAGTAACAGATGCAAAGGAATACTGATGTCAGAAAGCTGCATGCACAAGCACAAGGAAAGGTCCTGGAGTTTCTATCCTCTCTCTTAGGGAGACATCCTCTTGTGAAGCTTCCTGGAGCCTCTGAAAAGTCAATCCTTCGGGGATTTATGACTGCTTCCTTCCACAGATGTAACTGACAAAATCATCCGCCGTTACCATCACCTCAACAACCCAAGCTCCTCTTCTTTCCTCAGAGGTTGGCAGGCGAGGTTTTGAAAATCCCAGACCATTAACATACCATTTTCTTCCATGAACCAGCCCACTCCCAGCTACCTAGGAACCCCCTCCACTAGGCATCCCACTAGCATACAGAGGACACTTGATCACTCCCGACATCCGAAGGATTTTAGAAGCCGTTTAGCAAGAAATGAGGACAAAGACTGGGTGTCTGTCTTACAAAATCACAAGCGTGTTAAAGAGAAACATCTGATAGAACTTAGAAAACGGAGAGAGGAGGAAGAGGATTGCCTTCAGTTTGAGGCAAGCCTTGAACTCTTCAGCCTTCAACAGAGGGTTACACTGGGAAACTCAGTCTCAAAAAAGTTGTTTGAAAAGAGGGAAGGAGGAAAAGAGGGAGGGAGGGGAGAGAAGGAGGGAGGAGGGAAAGAGGGAAAAGAAAAAAATCGGCATCAGTCAATTCATTTGAAGAATGGTAATGGGGAAGTCAGATATGGGAAAATTGGAAGCCAGTATAATAGAACTACGAGTTTCCCCAAAAAATAAGAATGAGAGATCGGATAAATATTAGGACTAATGCAGGTTGAGGAGATAATGTGATCTTGTTCTCTGCTGATCTGTATTCAGTCATGACATTAATTCCTGAAATTTTCCATTTAATGAGCTTTTCAGAAAAATCACAGAATCTTAAACCCTAGCTACCCCAAATTTTTCATCTAGCCATCTACCCTTTTAGTTTCTTCACCAGCATCCTAGCTGGGTGTCTGGTGTTGCATAAACATCCCCACGATGAGGTACTCACTACTGATTAAAGCAACACACACCACACTCAGCAAACTGCTTCTGAGAAAAGTCTGCATGTACACTGAAGTTGACTTGAGGAGTTTCTTCCCGTTGGGGCATTTCTGACTCCTTCAGATTTTCAGGCTAATGCTTACCTGCTCTCTTAAGTTCTGCATTCTCTTACTACTCACACTGAGCAAACGTTTACACAGATATGTCCCCTTGTATTTTCAGAGTAGCAACAAGGGTCCTCCACTAAGCTGCAGGGCTTCTGAGACAAACACATACTTCACACAATGGCTTGGACAGAATGGTCCCCCGAGTCTCAGGTATTAAAGGCTTGTTTACCAATGCAGCTGTGTTCAGGGGTGAGCTTCCTAGAGGAGTCTAGATCAGAGGACTCTGACCCCATAAGTAGATTAATCCATGGGCGGATTCATATGTAGATGGCATTACTGCATGATGGCAGAGACTTCAGGATGGCCCAGTTGGGAAGAAATGGATCTCTCTCTCTCTCTCTCTCTCTCTCTCTCTCTCTCTCTCTCTCTCTCTCTCTCTCTCTCTCTCTTTCTCTCTCTCTCTGTCCTCTGTCTCTTTCTCTGTGTGTGTGTGCATGTGTGTCTGTCTGACTATCTCTCTCATACAATGTTTTTCACATATATGTATTTACAAAATACTACCTTTTCAAACATCCTTAACTATCCCTTTTCCCCACCGTGCCTCTGTCTTACCCTCCCACATTCCTCACCACTCAGTGTCTCTGTTACTTAGCAGAGCAAGGGATCAGAGCATTTTTGCCTCTGTTGGTTCTCATGAAGGGACAAAATTCAATGATAACTAACATGTTTTTAGGAGATCAGTATGGACAATCTGAGAGCTAAAAGTCTCTCAGGGAAAGTCACAGAGGGTTCCTTGAGCTCTTTTGAGATTTACTTCTATGAACTGCATACGTACTGGCAATGAATATCAGACAAAGGCTCTGCTTCTGATCCTGCCACGGAAAGGAGGAAATTAAAGTATAATAATCATCATCATCATAATTATGATGATGATGAAGATTGTGTGTGTGTGTGTGTGTGTGTGTGTGTGTGTGTGTGTGTGTGTGTGGCTTGCTGGCATACATACATATATGCATCAAGGTCAGAGGACAACCTCAGGTGTCATTGGTGTTCAGGAATGTCACCAACCATGGGCTCTCTCTCCTCTGCCTGAAGCTTACCGATTAGGCTGGGGTGGCTAGCCAACAAGCCCTGGGGATCCTTCTTTCTCTACCTCAGCACTGGGATATCAGGTGCATAGCACAACATTGAGCATCTTCACCTGAGTTCTAGGAAACTTCACTGAATGAGCCATCTCCTCACCTTGAAAATCTATTGCACACCACAGTGCTCTGTTTTGTACTGGGGAGGGTGAGTGTCTTAGTCTGGGTTTCTATTCCTGCACAAACATCTTGACCAAGAAGCAAGTTGGGGAGGAAAGGGTTTATTGAGCTTACTTCCACATTGCTGTTTATCACCAAGGAAGTCAGGACTGGAACTCAATCAGGTCAGGAAGCAGGAGCTGATACAGAGGCTATGGAGGGATGTTCCTTACTGGCTTGCTTCTCCTGGCTTGCTCAGCCTGCTCTCTTATAGAACCCAAGACTTCCAGCCCAGGGATGGCACCACCCACAAGGGGCAATTGAGAAAATGCGCCACAGCTGGATCTCATGGAGGCACTTCCCCAACTGAAACTCCCTTCTCTGTGATAACTCCAGCCTGTGTCAAGTTGACACACAAAACCAGCCAGTACAGTGAGGATTCAACTCCAGATCCTCTTGCCACTGTGCCCCATATAAAGGTAAGGATGTCCTCTTGTGCTGAACTGGGAAATGGACAAAGTTCAAGATTGGGCTCCCAGAACCTGCATAAGTCACAGGACAACAATGTTCTTTCCTTCTCTGACATATTACCCCCACATCACCAAGGAGCTACTTACTTTGGCTCTTTTTTTACACAGTATTTCATGTCCTTTATTTAACAAGGAAAACCAAAGGGCAGAGGAAAAAGCCACTCAAAGGTGATGAACAAGTGTAAGACCAATCAGACATGGAAGAGACATCGATAGCATCAGACAAAAAATAAATTAAAGCAGTAACTGACATGCTGAGGTTCAATGGAGACACAGAGGACCTGAAAGAACAGATGGACCATGTAAGCAGAAATATGAGAATCCTAGGAAAAACCTCAAAACAGAAATGCCTGGGATCCACAACCCATGACAGAAATAAGAAATGCCTTAACTAAGGAACTAATCTCTGAGCCATGGAGATGGCAGAGCAAACCTCCAAAACTGACAGGAAGAAAGGGAAGGCACACAGATAACTGCTGCTGGACAGCTCCAAGTGGGGACCTGCAGAAGAGCAGCAGAGCCAGGAAGAGGAAAATAAGAAAAAGCACTGGAGGGCACAGCAGCTGTCTGTCTCCCAGGTTAATGTCAGGCAGCCATGGATCCCAGACACTCTGAGAAGAGGCACCAAGCCTAGGAAGCCTAGGAAGTTTATATTCAAACTTGAGAAAAAGTAGAAGGGCCAGTGATGATCAAGATCAGGCACGTTTATGTCTCTTATAAAATACAAATTCTTATATTATGTGTGTGTGTGTGAGAGGGGGGAAGGGAGGGAGGGAGAGGAGGGAGAGAGAGAAGAGAGAGAGAGGAGGGGGGAGAGAGAGAGAAGGAGAGAGGGAAGGAGAGGAATCTTATTTTGGAACTGTTACATCTTCAAGAAAATTTCTTTGAAACATCATTTCTTAATGTTGTAGTTTGTAGACCTAGAAAAGGACAAAAATCTCATTTTCTTAGGAATATGGAATAATGAAAATTGCATCAACAATTAACAGTGTATGCTTCAGACACTGAAGCACAGGAACAACAGAGGGGAGCAGGAGGGGAGGGCAAGGGAGAGGGGGGAGGGCGAAGGGATGGAGGCATGCCTCCTGATTTTATCTGTAGATATCATTCTGAATTTCAAGTTCTGACAGTCCCTGTTGAATTTTTCAAATTATGGTCATAATAAGCTATGTTCCCAAATGGCTACGTTATCAGCTATGTAAAATCAGAGGCATAATTTCAGAAAGAGAGGTAAGAGAGGCGCTTTGTTATGCTCATACTGACAGAACAATGCTAGTAGTGCAAAATACAGTCCTCCACTTGCCTCATAATTGTGCAAATCAATAACACATGAGCACACAGGGGTTCTTTTAACGATTTGAAATTTATTATAAAACTGTATATTCTTTGAGATTCTTTTAAAATGAGGATATCTTTTATATTTGAGAGTTGGGTGTTTTGGTGCATCCAAAAGTAGATTTAAAATCTAATTGTTGAAATAGAATTCACTTAAACTGATTTGAGAGTTTTTAAAGTCTACAACTATTGGATTTCAAAAGTACATGGCAAGTTTGTTTAAAGTTATTCTCTGTCATATGGGAAATGGGAAGTTGACACTATGCCAGCTCAGTTCCATTACCTCAAAAGCCAATCAGAGCTCTCAACTTTTTTTTTCAATAGTGATTATTTTCACCTTGTATCTCCATCCTACCTAACGACCGAAGCTTCATCTTTATGAGTGCAGAAGGAGACCACTTTTCTTAACCAATTTATACTTTTTCCTGAGTCGGCTCGTATTTCCTTGGCAGGCACAGTCTTGTACACAAATTTAGGATAGATTTTAACAAAGGCCTTTACAAGTTCATCTGGGTCTTCGGATTGTCCTCATGCCTAATACACTAGACTGTCTTCAAATAGAATCCAGTAGATAAGATATCCTGTTCTTCACCCGGTCTCCAGCAACAAATTTTAGGCCAATTGCATGGTTCTTCTAAGCAACGATAATCTTCCCAGGTCACCACTGGGTTTCTCTTTGGAGCGTGGGCTTACAGATGGGATCACAACAGGCTGGCTGCGGTCTTCTCAGAGTGGTTATAGCCTGAGAGTACGCGCCATAACTTTAAGATGGAGATCTTAATGTAACTTCCTGGAAAGTCAGAACAGTTGACATCTGCTCTCACTGCCAAGAAGGGTGTGGGACTGTGAAAGGCCACCTGTTTTCTGGTCGAACTAGGTTTAAACTCCGGAGACCTAACAGGTGTTCCTGCAAGCGATGGAAGGCCTGTTTGCCATGCTCTCAGACACGAGGCTCCGGACACGAGGCCCCAGCTCCATAATTTTGTGGCCATCAGTCATGTAGGGCAACGCCCCAAGTCCCTAGTATTCTATCTGGACTCCACCCCCACAGTTACCTGGCAACAGCCAAATAGGTCGGCCCACTAAAAAGGGGCTGCTTACCCCCTCCTCTCTCTCTTGCCTCTTGATCTCTTGCTCCATTGCTCGCCCTCTCTCCGCATTCCCTTCCCCGCCTCTCTCCACGTGGCCATGGGCGGCATCTATTTCTCTACGCTTTCCTTCTCTCTGCCTTTCTACAATAAACGCCTTAAAAGCATGGACTGTCGCTTCTCACCGAGATCCTCCGTGCTGGAGCAATGGAGCAGGCCTTCTCTAAAGAGACATGTTTGTCTAATCTCCTACAGGAGGTCAAACAAGCCGCCAGCCCGAGCGAACCAAGGGCTCTCCTCCCGCAGGAACCAGCCAGAGCTCTCTCCTCCTGCCATTTTCCCTTTTCCCTCTGCTCTCAGCTCTCCCAAAACATCAAGCGGTGTCTGAGGTGTCCAAGAGCCTGAGAATCTGCCATCCTCCGCCTCCATGGGAGCCCGGGGACCCCAGTCAATTCCGGCAGGCCCGCGGGGACCTCAGACTGTGCTTCCCCACAGAGAGGGGTCCGCAGGCTTCTCACAGCCCAAGGCCTGCCTGCCCAGGGTGTGCACAGTCAGACTTCCTGCGTTCACCTTCATAAGGGGCCTTAGCCCTGTCGCGGACCACTTTTAACTCATTGAAGGGTTCAGGAATGACCTCAAATTAAGCTTGAAAATGGTGGCTGAGAGATTTTAGCCTTGGGTGTGCAATGGGATGTTTTGGTGGGCACATTGTGCCATATATACCTGTGAGATTCTGGTGCAGGAGTCCAGAAAACTGGTTCATTTCCTTCCACCGTAGAAAACCCGCCCTCTAGGTGATCTAGCAGCATCCAAAGTCCGTATTCAGGAATGTCCATTGTCTTTCCCATGGAATCTTTACCTCTCTGTGACACAAAGGATAAGCCCAATACTGCCAGGTCGTAGAGTTTGAAATCAAACTCGAAAGGTATTGAAACTCAAAAAGTTCTCTGTGCAACTCTTGTCTCTACTGTATATTCAAAATTTTATTAAGTGATTTAAAGACTTACTAGATAACTTGAAACATTCCAGAAGTATCATTTATATATTTTCCCATGTTTTAACTTTGGAACATTTTAAGCCAATCTATTTGATTATAAAATAAAGTTGTCATTTAATAACCAGAAGTTATATAGGTAATTTTCTCTGAGTTGTCAATAAATTTAACTTCAGCATAACATTCTGTGTACTTGATTGGAGAAACTGGAGTCTCGTCAGATTGTTTTGTAGACTATTTTCTGATTTCCTTTTAGCATAATAAGCACCTTGGTAGTAGTTAAAATTATTTTTTTCTCATGCAAATGAAATTTTAACCATGGAAATTGGGTTCGTGGCAAGGGCTAAAATATATCTTCTGCATCCAGATTTTAGACAATGTTCTTAGCATTTTCATATTATTATATAAACTTTTGCCCTCATTTAGTAGTATATAATTTCTGATAATTTTGTTTCACCTATATTATTATTTCTTAAGAAAATTTATTTCAGTTAATTTACCCAAACTAACTTCCACAGGGAAAGGCTGAGCCTGCTTTTCTAGATTAACAGACTACAAGTTAAAATTTTGCCCCAAAATATAAAAACATCTTTATTAGTCAGTTTCTAATGTCTTAATCCTAGGCTATCCATTAATAACTCTAGATTCATGCTTCTCAAAGTGCTCTTCAGTTAACAAAAACAAGACAAAACCAAAAAACCAAAAAACCAAAAAACAAACCAAAATAAAAAATACCCATGAGATGCTTAAGTATATTAACAAAAAATTTTAAAACTATTACCTAAAAGATAATTTCTGGCTCAAAACCATCATTGATGGGAGTAATGAGTAGTATGTATTTGTGATTAATGTACTAATATCTAAGAAAATAATAAATGGACCCTGACACTCAGCAAACAACTGTCTAGGTAAAGATATATATATATATAGGTACATAGGAGTCCTTTAAAACATGATTTTGCATCTTTATTCCAATAATAAAAATCTCCCACATATATGCATTCATATTTTCCATGGTGACAAAAATAAAATCTTTATATCATAAAGCATATAAAAATGAATTTTGGCCATATCAATATTAGTAGCTCTCATAAAGGTAATGTTAGGACAAGAACACAAGATGAAACCTCAGATTAATGCAGTCTGGTGTAAATCAGATGCAATTAAAAGTACAGAATGCTGGCATGCAGAAGACACATAGCCAACAGAATAGGACAGAAAATCCAGAAAAAGGCCCTTGAAAATACAATTGGATGGTTTTTTACAGAGAATCCAGATCATTTAGTGAGGAAATGACCATCTCTGCAACATCAGTGCACCGCCCTCATCAAAAACGATATTAAAGTAACTCAAAATCGGATGAACACCTGAAGCTACAGAACTCAGAAGAAAATATTGGGTTATTTCTTGGATATGAAATCAATGTTACATATAATAAAAACAGTAGATAAAGTGGAATCTATGAAATAGTATCGTCAGACACGATTAATAGAGTAAAGATGTTGTATAGAATGGGAAAAAATACTGGCAAATAATTTTGTCTGATAAGAAACTTTCCCTAGTTTGATTTCTGTTGCTATGGTAAACACCATGACCAAAAGTAACTGGGGAGGAAAGGGTTTACTTGGCTTTCAGGACAGAGTGCATCATGGAGGAATGCCAGGAATCTGGATACAGGAAGAAGCAGAGACTATGGAAGATCACAGAGTACTGCCTTGCTCGCTGGGACTTGCTCAGCTTGCTTTCCTTGTACAACCCAGTACTACCTTCCCAGGGATGACACCATGGTGTCATTAATCAAGAAAATGTCCCCACGGATATGCTCATAGGCCAATCCGATAGAGGCCAGTCCTTTATTATTAAGGTTGCTTCATCCCAAGTGACTCTAGTACGTGTCAAATTGACAAAAACCAAACAGTACAATTGGGCCCTTGTCAACTAGAAAAACAAACACATCATTATTACACCATGACATTTTCTTTCTTATTTATCCTCAAGATCTCATGTTAATATCACAATATAAAACATAGTGTAACTTTAAAACCCCATAGTCTTGGCAAAATTCAAACCCTTTGAAATGCCAAAGTCCTTTAAAAATACCACAGATTTCTTAACTGTTAGTCCTTGTAAAATCAAGAACAGATTAAACATTTTCTTGCACTAAAAGGGAAGAACCAGGGGATAAAAACAATCACACTTAAGCAAAAAGAAAATGCTGCAACATACTAAAATTCTGTAATTCAGTACAACGTCCGGGTCTCACTCCTGATCTTCAAACTGTTCAGTTTTGCACGTCTGACTCTGCTATCTAGAGCTGTAGTGGGTTTGGCCTAATGCTGCTTGTATTCTAATGTTACTTTGGGTCCCCCAAAGTGCCAGGACTTAGCTTCTGGGAACCTGCCTCCAGTTGGTTCTGATTGGTAAATTAAAATGCCAACCGCCAATAGCTGGGAAAGACAGACAGAGAGGCAAGGCGGGGTTTTGGATTTGCCCAGGCTTGGGACCCGGAGAGAGGAGTCGAGGAAAGAGATCCACCATGCCTGGAGAGTGATTAACTGCATGGAGGTTAGGCAGTGGCCAGCTATTGAGCAGATTAAAGTACATCAAAATAAAGGCTGTGTCTTTCATTCAGGAATGTAAAGCATTGAGGTGGGTAGTGAACCCCACACCAGGATTAATTAATTAAATAGTTAATTCAACAATCCGCAGCACACACAGCTTGCTGCATAAGCTCATGCCACCTCACTCTATACCCTATGGTACCTTGGTGCCATGAACCTCATCCCGTGGTTCATGCCACCAGGCTGCAATCTCCATGGCAACCGAGGCCATATACAACGCATTATCTTGTCCTCTTCAGAAACTCCTGCCCTGACATATGGTCCTAAGTCTCAGCTTCTATTTCATGGGCCCTTCAATCTTCCAGTTTCCACTGAAACTGCGACTCTACCTTTACCAGTGGCTTCTTCCGGATTTTCTTCCAAGATACTCTAGCCCTAACACACAAGGCCAAGTCTTGGCTGCTCTCCACAACCCTGTCATGTCTTCAAAACCAGTACCATGTGGGAGAATGGTATACATCATTTACGGAGTTCTGCTGTACACTTCATGTCCAGTCTTGACCTTCTCCCTCCCCCACCGCCACCACCACTAGTGAGTAGATTCTTCACGAAGACCTTGAGAAAATGCTCCCCAGGAGATCCAGGTGATGCTGATCTCTTCTTGCTTCAATCAAAGTCTACGACCAAATGCAATAAATGAGTTTATTTTGGAATAAAGTTTCATAAGGTAGTAGTCCATCATGTCGGAGACCCATAGCATAGCAGCCAGCAGCAAGCATTGTGTCACGAGTGAGACCTCCCGCCGCCTTCAACCTCAAACACGAACCAGGGAAAGCAGCCTAGAGGCCGGATGAGGCTGTGAATCCTTCACGCCTGCTTCCGGTGACATACTTCCTCCCAGCGATGTTGTGGCGTCTCCTCAACAGCACTACCAACAGGGCACTGAGTGTTCAGATGACAGCCTTTGGGAGCCATTTCTCACACTACTCACTACACAGTCTCCAGTTGGTGGTGCTAGCCGAGGAGGCGGTGAGGGACTAAATACACTGATCAAAAGGAGGGAGAAGTGGAGAGACATTGTTTAATCAGGGTAGACTTTCTCTTTAAGAAGATGAAAAAAGTTCAACGTTGTGGATGTATTTAATGCTACAAAACTGTACATTTTAAGTTATTGAGATGGTTAAGTTTTATATGACATGCATCTTATAAAAAAACTACATAAGTAGCAAATTTAATATGCTAATATTATTGTCTATATATGTATAAACTTTAAAAATGGATGCCTATAAAATCTTCCCCTAAAATGTAAAGTATTCTTGGTCAAGAGTTTTTCTGTTTTATAAAAATTAGACACTGACACAATGAACAGTAAACCTACTGGTTTAATATCCTTGTTATGCATAATTGCAAAATTTCTTCAATAAAATACTAGCAGAGCTAATTCAACAGTATATGTAAAGGATCATCCATTTACTATAATCAAGTGGAATTCATGCCAGGATGGAAGATGGCTCAATATATATAATTCAATATACATGATATATTCACACTGCCAGAATGGGAGATAAAAAGCATAGATCATCAGAAACCTATTTGATAAAATAAAAATTCCTCCCAAATGAGAATTCCTAACTTAATAGGTTTGGGGGAAAAATGCACCTCAAGATAAAAGGCCATGTGTGCCACACTGTAGCTGACATCATACAGAATGGGGGAGAGACAGACAATGTGTGCCATGCTGTAGCTGACATCATACAGAGTGGGGGAGACACAATGTGTGCCATGCTGTAGCTGACATCATACAGAGTGGGGGAGACACAGACAATGTGTGCCATGCTGTAGCTGATATCATATAGAATGGGGGAGAGACAGACAATGTGTGACATGCTGTAGCTGATATCATACAGAGTGGGGGAGAGACAGACAATGTGTGCCATGCTGTAGCTGACATCATACAGAGTGCGGGAGAGACAGACAATGTGTGACATGCTGTAGCTGATATCATATAGAATGGGGGAGACACAGACAATGTGTGCCATGCTGTAGCTGACATCATACAGAGTGGGGGAGAGACAGACAATGTGTGCCATGCTGTAGCTGACATCATACAGAGTGGGGGAGACACAGACAATGTGTGCCATGCTGTAGCTGATATCATATAGAGTGGGGGAGAGACAGACAATGTGTGCCATGCTGTAGCTGATATCATACAGAGTGGGGGAGAGACAGACAATGTGTGCCATGCTGTAGCTGACATCATACAGAGTGGGGGAGACACAGACAATGTGTGCCATGCTGTAGCTGACATCATACAGAATGGGGGAGACACAGACAGCCTTGCTTCTCAGACCTGCAACAAGGATGGATGGTCCTTTGGTCTGGACAAGGACTTTCTTTGATTAGACCTCCAAAACTGCTCGTGCTTGTAATCTCAGCACTTGAGAGGGTAAGCCAAGAGAACCACCATGTGTTCAAGACCATTATGAACTACAAAGTGAGTTTAAGGCTCGTCAGGGTTACTAAGCATGACCTTGTCTCAACCAACAGCTAAGTAAATAAAAGGGCTTCTAAAAGTACAGCTAACAAAAGCAAAAATAAACAGAGGGTTACACTGAACTAAAGAGCTTCCGCTTAGCATAGAAGCAATTAAAACTATGTGCCCTAAGCAATGAAGTCCATGTGTTGAAGAGACATCTGTAGTGTCACATTCGTTGAAGCGCTATTCACAATAGCCAGGGTATCAAATCAAACTAAGTAGCCATCAGCTTGACAAGAGACAAAGAAGTGTTTCATGTCCATACAATGACCATACACTAGAACTAGGTCTTGCCCATCCCTGGCAACAGGGATGAACCTGGAGGACAATGTATTAATAAGCTACATGCAAAATGACAAACAATGCTTGCTTCCCACCTGAAGATGCTGCTCTTACAGGAATGGCAGGCAGGGGGCAGGGAAGGGGCTAAGGAGTGACTGGCAAATACAAATCAAAACAAGTTAACCAGAGAGATAAGCCTGATTGCTCTACTGCATGGAGGAATAGCTACAGTCACAGTCATGTATTTTGAAATAATTAAGAGTATATTTTTATTGTTCCTGTCAAAAAGGAATACCACATGAGGCTATACACCAAATACTATTATTTGATTATTAGCAATTAAATGCACAAAAATCACACCATATTCCAAAATATGTGCAAATTTTATTTGTAGACATAAAAGAAAAGACTTAAGGAATTTTGATATATAGTGTAATCACCTGCAGCTCTACTTAATGCTTGGTAGCAGAGACTTGAAACATGCATTCAGGATACTGATATCCTGAGAAAAGCTCTGGGATGCAAATGAAGTTCAAGGACATGTTTGTAATCTGATACTTCTCAAAGGGAGGGAGGGTAAGTTTCAATCAACAATTGTTTTCCATACCTTCTCCATACTCTTATCATTCAGCATTTAGATATAAATCATGGTTTTAGAGGAAACACACCTTGATTATTAGTAAGAAAATTTTAAGTCAGGCCCCATAGCTGCACTCACCTGTGAATACTGGGACTTGGAGAGCAAAACCAAGAATATAATGTCAGTTATAAGAGTATTAAGCCAGGTGTAAAGTCAGTTTGGTCTATATGAGAAAACCCAAACAAACAAACAAAAAATGAATGAATGAATGAATGAATGAATGAATGAATGAATGAAAAGTGATTTTAATGAAATTCAGTGGCAATGTGCTCTCTAAGTTCTAAATTTACTGTTCTGGTTAGACACCAGCTATCTCGAGTGTGTCCATAGTGGCTTCTTCTTCCCATTGTGAACAACTCATGCTAAGCTTCTGTCTTTCATTTCTGCCATATTGCTACAATCTCTAAATTCAGGCGTCAGAATATCTGGCTCCTAGCCTACTGCACTTGATTTCGATTGAGGAAGGAGTTATCGAGTCAGCATGGAACATGGCAATGAGGGCAAGGCAGAAGATGGCATTTAGAGATCCTCCCGTGTTTAAGGCCAGAGATTTGTAATCTGTGTTTTCTTTCAATTAAAATGGTGATCCTGACTTTCCAGATACTTACTCCATATTCACTTTTTACCTTTGTTGGAGCAGCAAGCAGACCAGCTGTGAACTCATGGGACAACACAATAAGCCTAGGCTATAAAAAACAAAACCCAACAAAGCCCCTGGAATGTCAATTATGATTTTTGTTTCTAAAACAGAGGAACTAATGTCAGCTCTGTGTATTCATACATGCTGTGTCAATCCCAGCCACACAGTTATAGGGGAAGAGGCTGCTGTTCCTTGGGCAAGTTGCCTACAGCAAATCAATAGTGGGCCAAGGAACACATTCTACTTTGTCTCAGGAGCGCTAGGGATTGATAGAACACGTGCGTTGCCTTTGAGCAATCGTAGATCAAATGGCATGTAATCATGACTCTCCCTCTCTCAAGACAATCCTTTTGAAGCCAGTGCTAGATAGACTTGTTTCTGTGTGACTTTCGAGTTCTATTTCCACAGTCTGGCTTGGAAATCTGGTTGCTATGGTGACATGTACTTCTGCAAAGGCTCTCCTTCTCCACAACTAAGTTAACGCCCTATGGAGGGAAAAGTGGTGTCTATGGCTTAATGGTTCAGTGAAGGCGACAGATCTAGGCTCTGATTTCCAACTGAGAGGTTTTTAATAAGCACTTTTGGCTCCTGGAATCTGAGAAGGTGGTGTAAGAACAGTTCCAAATTTAGCAGGGTCAATCTGAGAGCCCATTTCCTTTCAGATTGAAGTATCCTGAATGGGTATGCTGCCATCGGGCTTGTTTCTGGGGCACTAGAAAGGAAGAATGACTGCTTCAAAATGAGCAAAAAGAGCTACATGAGTAGCCAAGACCCCTCCGCCAGTGTCGTGCTCCCCTAGGAACTAACTCCTTTGCCTACCTGCTATTCAACCGGGCACCACCCATTAGGCTACCTCCCACTTGTTCCTGGAGCCTCATTATCAGGAGGCAAGGCAGTGGAAGGATGCTCAGTTCTCAGCCCAGTTGAGGAGTGATCTCAGTGTCAGAGTGGTCTCTGAATGCATCCCCCTGAATATAGCTACATTTCATTGGAGTATTGGATTCTGTAACAACGTGTATCACAGGCTAGGCAGGATTATGGTTGACTAGCTGCATTAAGTCCTCTATATTTATGTGAAAAATAGTTTTGAATAATAGGTTTCAAAAAGAACTCTTGAAATACAACTTATTGTATTAGATAACTTCACAGTTCATTAAAACACAAATACCTCCAAAGACAAACTGCTTTCTTTCCTTTTTTTTAACACATCTAAAAATTATCATAATCCTCATTAGCATAATGAAAGGCTTGTGGAACTTAATTGTGTTTGGGATGAATATATGGGATACACAAATAAAAGCTAATGTAAAAGTCCTCTGATATGGGAAATATCTTAAATTACACAACACATGTTTGACATATTTCATCTTTAGCTGTTTTCAGGAGAGAATTTTCTAAAGCCTAAAAAAATCTACCAGTCAAGGATTCTCATGCAGGTCCTAGGAAAAAACAAAAGCAAGAAAGATCTGTGCTAATAAAATGGGCCAAGAAAACCTACATTTATGATCACAGACTGCAAATTAAAAGGGTCACAGTCTACAAATAAGAACATCTGATGATATAAGCATTAGCATCTCAAATTAATATCTGCTCTGAGGAAACCAAGCAGCTTGAGGAAAAGTGTGGGCTCTGGCAATTCTCCAGAAGTGATAAGGCTGAGCCAGCATATGCCTTTAGCATTAGATACATCCGCCACCTTGGAGACAATGGTTTAATTGTGATCTCCATATAAAATTACAAATCCAAATGTATGGGTCCAATAATCACCTTTTAATATTATGGATTGTATTTTTTATTCTGATAAAAAAAATCCTTTATTGTCTCTCTGCTCTCTCTGTCACTGTCTCTTTTTCTGTCTCTGTCTCTGTCTCTCAGTCTCTGTCTCTCTCTCTGTCTCTCTCTGTCTCTGTCTCTCTCTGTCTCTGTCTGTGTGTGTGTGTGTGTGTGTGTGTGTGTGTGTATGTGTGTATGTGAATGTGTGTGTTTGGAGGTTGGCTTCAGAGTCTCAATCAGGCATCTGTCTTTGTTTATTTGAAATCCTTCCCCTGTTGCTCAAGTAAAAGCAAGCAAACAAAACA